>NC_057801.1:239816626-240113722 GCF_018294505.1 Triticum aestivum
AGGAGCTGAGGGAGTACTACTACCTCTTCTGGTCGATGGAGACGCGAGCGCATCTGCGCACGAAGGTACTCTCAGCCGTCACTTCAAAACTGGCTCCGAATGGATATCCCTTCTTCGCGTTGTTCTTCTACTGCGGGCTCTGCCCGCCTTTCTCTGAATTTTTCTGCGACATCATGAACACCCACGGGTTCCGCCTCCTTGACTTCACCCCCAATGTCGTTCTGACCATGGCAGTTTTTGCACATCTCTGCGAAAACTTTGTCGGTGTCTATCCAAATGTAGCTCTCTTTCGCCACTTCTTTATGCCCCGAGTTGAGAGAGGGGAGCCTTTATCCGGCGGAATCGCCTGGATCTCGAGAGCCGGCAAGAAGGAAGCTTATCTGGAGGGAGAGCTCCGTAGCAAGTGGGAGGAATGGAGAGCAGACTGGTGCTGGATTGTGGAGGAGAACCCACAGCCATTTACCGCCCAGCGCCAAGCCCCAGTAGTGTGCGGCAACGATTGGAGCAACGTGGCCCCGGAAGACGATAGGCTGAAGATTGCCGTCACCCGGATCCTACGCCTCAGGCTTGCCGGGCTCACTGTAGGCGCCATAGGCGCAGATTTTCTTCGCCGCCGCATCGCCCCCCTGCAGGAGAGGAGGAGACCCGCCTGGGAGTTCCAAAATGCGGCGGATATCATGAGGCTGTGCCCGGGTCTCAACTTCAACTTCACTGTCCTGGAACTGGACGCGATGCTCCTGGAACTGTTCAAGCACGACCCTCAACATCCCGAATGGTTCAGGTTGCCGAAGGGTGTCGTTCCGCTGTGCAACAATTCCTCCCTTGACCGCATCCATGCAATGATGCCGCTGTGCGATTCGCATGGAATTGTCCCCACTTGGCAAGAGCCTGCAGAGGACGTTGTGCAGGAGTTCTTTGACGGCTTGGTGGAGGTGGCGGTCCGCTCCGATGAACAGAAAAGCCTCACCCGCGACACCACCGATGCGGAGATGCAGCGCATCGCCACTAGGCTGGAAGAGGCGGCGGCAGCCGCTGCCGCGGGCGAGTTTGGATTCACCGTGGAGGAGGCAGAGGCAGCAGAGGCGGCAAGCCTTGCCAAGCGAGAGTGGCTTGTCGGCGAGGAAGAGCTTGCCAGACCTGACGTTGAGTCGAGCGAGCCCGCCAAGGGTGCGAGCGGCTCGTTGGAGACCAACTCCTCTTCCTCCTCATCTTCAGACAGCCCGCCGCAAGCAGAGCCCCGAGCTCCACCAAGAAGGCATCTCCGCAAGCCGGGGGACGTAGCGGGGCGGCAGACGAGTCAACAGCCGCCGCGCCGCGCGACGCGCTCCACCGTGGCAAGCACTGTTGCCGCGGGAGCGCCTCACGCCGCTGCGGCAACTGGAGCGGGGTCCTCCCGGACCACCGCTTCTGCTCCTGCCGCCTCTCACGCCGCGGCGGCGACCGGAGCTGGGTCGTCTCAGACCACCGCCACTACCACCGCCAAGCGGCTAAGGGAACCTACTCCTCCGCCTCATCGCGCCGGAGGTGAGCCGGACTTCGACCTCTCCGTGCTCAGCTCCGACGAGGAAGGAGAAGAGTAAGATTCTTTGCTGTACTTGTAGTTCTTCAATTCTTGTTGTTTTGTCTTGTATCTAATTTGCTATACTCCGAACTCATTCCTTTTCAGGACTCTGGCCCAGAGAGCGGCGAAGAGAGCCAAGGTCCCGGTGATTGTCATCGAGGACGAACCCACCGCGATAGCAGGGGGAATGTCCGAGACCATCTTACCGGACCCGGCAACTATTCCTTCAAGCAGCCCCCAGTGGAGCCCCCAGCGTAAGTATATGGTTTACTTCCCGCTGTCAGGCGCGCATGGGTGCTCTTTCTTTGCTGACATCCAACCATTGGTTTGTGTAGGAGCAGAACAGCCCCACCAGGAGTGCCCGGAAGCCGCCCCCGACATGCCATCTGCTTCGACTACACCGCCAAGGGAGGATTCCCCGGCAAGGGAGTGTTCTCCGGCAAGGGAGAATTTTCCGATAAGGGAGAAGTCTCCGGCAAGGGACAGTTCTCCGGCAAGGGACAGCACCAGCGACCCCCCGGTGGTGGAGACCATGACTGCAGAACCCAGTGCAGGTGATCCTCTTGCTTAAAAACTTCCCTTGGGTTCTTCTTCTTCTGATTTTCTTTTTGGATATTTGCTTGACTTTTCTCCCTCTTCCGGCCGTCAGATCCATCTGTCACGGAGCCGATGGAGACCGAGGTTGCCGGCGAGGAGAACGCGCGCGGCAACACCGACGACGTCGCTGCTACCGAAGAAGCAGCCGACGCTGATGATCCTGCCGGCGAGGAGGCCACCAAAGCTGCCGCCGCAAAAGCCGGCGAGGGGTCTGGCGATCGCACTGACGATCCTGAGGCCGCAGGAGCGCAAGGCGCTACGCCGACCGCCGATCCCTCAGTCGCTGCCGCAGTGTTAGGCTCCGAATAGCCCCAGCCTGGCGCCTATTTGAAGGCCGGTGATGGCGTCTTCATCAAGCTCCCCTGGGCGTCAAACTCCAGGGCGCCGGTCGAAGGAGAAACCTTTGATGGAGAGGTGCTCGCCTCCGCTGGGCTGACGCTGGTTGACGCGCCGAGCAGCAGCAGCGGTGAGGCTGAGGAGGAGCGGCTGCTGTGGAAGCTGTTGTCGCTCTACCGCGCTCGACAGGCCAAGTTGGAATCCCGAGAAGCACTTGCCACGAAGGCGGGAGTGGACATCGAGAAGCGCGCGGAGGAGCTCCGAGCTCATAACCAGGAAGCTCTCCGGTCCCTGGCAGAGGAGCGGGAGCAACTTGCCGAGGAGCGGAAAGCCTTCCTCCTCGAGAAGGCTGAAGTTGAAGAGCAGCAGCGGCTTGCCGCCGAGAAGCTGTCTGCGCAGGAGGGCGAGTTGGCGCAGCGGAAGGTCAACCTTGACAGCCACGAGGAGGAGCTTGCTGCGCGCAAGCAAACATTTGGCGGGGCTCTCAAGGAAGCAGAGGACACTGCTGCAGTTGCCGAGGCCGCCAAGAAGGAGCTGGAGACGAAGGTGGCGCAGCTGGAGGCTGATCTCAAGGCGAGCGGTGAAGAGCTTGCCGCGCTCAAGCGTGAGCGCGAGAAGGACGCCTACACCCTTGGCAAGCTGCAGGGTTGTCTCGCCGAGAAGGGCAAGGAGCTTAGCGCCGCCAAGGACTCCAACGCGGATCTTGAGCTGAAGCTGACTACTTTGACCAAGACGCTGGACGTCGCCAGGGAGCAGGAGGTGGCCTTGGAGGAGAAGATCAAGGTCGAAGAGGCGCTGCTGGCGAGTGCTGCGGTCACCCAGAACACCTTTAGGGAGAATGTGGAGCTCTGGACAGAGGGTCTCGTGAATATCGCCGCAGTCATTGACGGGGAGCTGGCGCAGCTGGGGATGGAGGATCTCGGGTATCCCTCCGATGAGAACCTCCAACCCAGCGCCAAGCTCACCTTGTTCTTCAAAGGCGTGGTGACGGCCCTCCAGCGACTCCGGGAGAAGATCCCAAAGCAGTTGGCCGACGAGTCGCGCAAGATCTGCGCAGGAGCTCTTCAAAAGGTGTTGGTGAAGGTGGCCTTCCGCAACCCGGGCCTCAACCTCACCAACGTCCTCAGGACCTTGCCGCCGGATGCTGATCTGGAAGCGCTCAAGACCCTTGTCGCACCCATTGTGGACAAGGTGAGCGGAATCAAGAGGGTTGAGGGCGATCGCGTAGATTAGGCCGCTCGTTTTCTTCTTGTCACTGTCGGTCATGTTATGAGAACAATCTGTTAGAGCTGCGACAAGCTATCTTGTAATATAACTCTATTTTGGGTAGCGACTGCTATGTTATTTCCTTTACTTGATTCCTTCCTTTGTATGTTTTTGCCCTACGCTTTTAGGGAACTTGTCGGCGCAGGCACCTTAGCTGCGAGCGCTGAGTGCGGGACGTCAGCAGCCTGCTGGCGGTGCCGCTACCGACAAGAAACCTTGTCACAACTAGTCGCAGCTCACTTAAGTTGTTGAGCGGACTCGAAACAAAGTAAGGGCGCAACTAGCTACGAGTTGGTTCCTCCGCGCACAGGTTTTCCATACAAAGCACGGTCGTTCAAGGAAGATAACTCAAAAATTTTAAAACTGATTGCTCAAACTTTGGCAACTTAGCTTTTCTGTTGTTTGCTTCCTGGTAAGGCGAAATTTTCTTGAACGACGCCTGGTCCACACCATTATCTTCTCCTTTCCCCCCGGCAAACTTGTGGGAGAGGGAACCTTCCTTTCTTTAAGAAAAAGAAAGAAGAGAAAGTAAGAATATGGAGCCTTACGGCTCGTTATTGCTTACCGGGGGTAGGTGCTGCACAAAGTGTCAGATAACACATGCAAAAAATAGAAAGCATGAAATTGACAAGATGTGCGGAGCACATGAGCTTTACTTATGCATGGGGTCTGCACCCGGCTTTGTACAAAGGATTACATGCAACAGCGGCAAGACTTGTACAAAAGGTGGTTGCCGGAACAGGTTCCGGCAACCGCGCCCTACGGGTAAAACTTACGAAGATGCTCAATGTTCCAGGAGTTGCTCACCGGAATGCCATCTTCGGTCTCAAGGCGGACAGCGCCAGGCCTAGTGAATCGTTTCACCCGGTAAGGGCCTTCCCACTTCGGCGTCAACTTGTTGGAATTCTTGGCGGACTAAACGCGCCGAAGAACAAGGTCGCCTTCCTCGAGACTTCTGGCATTAACTTTGCGGCTATGGTAGCGGCGCAAAGCTTGCTAATATTGAGCAGCTCGTACAGCAGCCTGAAGACGGTCCTCCTCAAGGAGCAGCGCGTCATCTTGTCGCAGCTGCTCTTGCTCAAGCTCATCATAAGCGAGCACTCGAGGTGACCCATATACGAGTTCCATGGGGAGAACTGCCTCTGCTCCATAGACTAGAGCGAAAGGTGTCTGGCTAGTGGCACGATTTGGCGTCGTCCTGATCGACCAAAGAACCACCGGCAGCTCCTCAATCCAGTTCTTCCCGCACTTGTGCAGCCTGTCGAAAGTCCTGGCCTTGAGCCCGCGCAGCACTTCAGCATTTGCCCTTTCCGCTTGACCGTTGCTTCTCGGGTGAGCAACAGAAGCGAAGCAGACTTTGGCGCCAAGATCTTGGACGTACTGCATGAAGGTGCGGCTCGTGAATTGCGTGCCATTGTCGGTGATGATCCTGTTAGGGATCCCGAAGCGGCAAACAATCGACCTGAAGAACTTGACTACTGACTGTGCTGTCACCTTCCTCACTACTTCCACTTCTGGCCACTTTGTGAACTTGTCAATTGCAATGTACAAGTACTCAAAGCCCTCGACAGCTCGGGGAAAGGGGCCGAGGATGTCGAGCCCCCAGACCGAAAATGGCCAGGATAAAGGGATCGTCTGGAGAGCTTGAGCTGGCTGGTGTATCTGCTTGGAATGGAACTGGCACGCTTCACACTTGGTTACTTGTGCAGTTGCATCCTGGAGAGCTGTCGGCCAAAAGAAACCTTGCCGGAATGCTTTGCCGGCAAGTGCTCTTGCGCCAATGTGGTGACCACATATGCCTCCATGTATCTCTACCAACAGCTTTTGTCCGTCTTCCCGGTGAATACACTTCAATTTCACACCGTTGAGTCTTCTTCTGTACAGTGCGTTGTCAACAAATTGGTACATACTTGACTGTCGGGCTACTCTTTCCGCTTCTTCTTGCTCTTTGGGAAGTTCTCCTGCCTAAAGGAAACGGACAATCTGCTGTGCCCATGCTGGAGCTTGCGGCTCGACAACAAGGACTAAAGGCACATCTGCTGCTGCGGGAACATCCGCTTCTACGGCAAGAACCTGTGGCTCAGCCGGATCTTGACGTTCCCCGGCAAGCTTGCTGGAGCAAAACTTGTCGGGAGCGTCTGCTTCAACGGAACAAACCCTAGGGCTTGCCGGAGCAGACTGCTCCTCAGCACCCTTGGTGTTGATCTTGGGGACCTTCTTGGCGGCGGCTTCGGGGAGCTCTGCCGGAAAATAGTCACCAGAAATCAACCTCCTCTTCTTGCTTTGTCCAGATGATGGCGTTATAGACGGTTGAGTCATCTTGAGCACAAAGATCCCTAGTTCCACAGGTAACTTAAGTGCGGCGCACTTTGACAGGCCATCGGCAATGTCGTTATCAGCTCTTGGAACATGCTCCATTTGTAGGCCGTCAAAGTGCTCTTCTAACTTTCTCACTTCATCAACGTAAGCTTCCATCAAAGGACTCTGATAATTCTTGTTCACTTGGCGGACGACAAGCTGCGAGTCACCCCTGACGATGAGCTTCTTGATCCCAAGGTCTGCCGCGATCCTGAGACCGGCAAGCAAACCTTCATACTCTGCGGTATTGTTTGTTGCTTGCTCCCTGGGAAAGTGCATATGGACTACGTACTTGAGGTGCTCTCCGGTGGGTGCGACAAGTAGCACGCCTGCACCGGCGCCTTGCAGAGAGAAGGCACCATCAAAGTACATCAGCCACTCTTTGCTTGCTTCCTTGAAGGCGCCATCAAACTTGACGTTTCCAGAATTTCTTCATCTGGTGTTGGCGTCCACTCTGCTATGAACTCTGCCAATGCTCTGCTTTGGATAGTTGAGGTGCTCTCAAACTTGAGGCCAAAGCTTGACAGTTCCAGTGCCCACTCGACAATCCTGCCTGTTGCTTCTGGATTCTGCAGTATCCTCTTCAGCAGAAAACGAGTGACAACTGTGATCTCATGTGCTTGGAAGTAATGGCGCAGCTTTCTCGAGGCCATGAGAAGGCCGAAAAGCAATTTCTGCACACCAGAGTACCTCGACCTAGCCCCCTGCAGAAGGGAACTGACAAAGTAAACTGGGCGCTGCACCATTCTCTTCTGCATCTCCTCACGTGCCTGCGCAGATCCATCTTTGTCGGGACCAGAGCTTGTCGGTGAAACCCCCTGCTTGTCGCTGGATGCATCTGCCGTGGTTGCTGGCTCATCATCCGCCTCCCTCTCCGCTACTAACGCAGCACTAACCACTTGATTGGTTGCCGGTATATATAGCAGCAACTTCTCTTGTGGCTTAGGTGCGACAAGTGTTGGAGCGGAGGACAGGTATCTCTTTAAGTCTTGCAGCACAGCCTCCGCTTCCGGAGTCCATTTCATTGGACCTGCCTTTTTCAATATTTTGAAAAACGGCAGGGCGCATTCAGCAGAGCTAGAGATAAACCTACTGAGAGCAGCCACGCAACCGGCAAGTCTTCGTACATCCTTGACGCGCTTTGGTGCTTCAATCTACTCAATGGCCTTGATCTTGTCGGGATTGGCTTCGGTTCCCCGCTGAGACACGAAGAAGCCGAGAAGCTTGCCGGAGGGGACTCCAAACACACACTTCTCGGGGTTAAGCTTGAGGTTGATCTTGCGCAGATTTGCAAAGGTTTCGTCTAAATCTTGAATCAGAGTTGCCTTGTCCTTGCTCTTGACCACTATGTCATCCATGTAGGCTTCCACATTTCTATGCATCTGTGGCTCAAAAGCGTCATGGACTACCCTTGCAAATGTTGAACCAGCATTCTTTAAACCGAAAGGCATCCGTACAAAACAGTATGTGCCACATGGAGTGATGAATGCGGTCTTCTCCTCATCCTCTTCTGCCATGAAGATCTGATGGTATCCTGAGTATGCGTCAAGAAATGAAAGCAAGTCACATCCGGCCGTGGAGTCAACAATCTGGTCAATGCGCGGCAAGGGAAATGGGTCCTTGGGACAAGCTTTATTGACATCGGTAAAGTCGATACAAAGTCTCCATTTCCCGTTTGCCTTGCGCACGACTACAGGATTGGCCAACCACGTAGGATGGAGCACTCCTCTAACAAGGCCTGCTGCTTCCAATTTCTTGATTTCTTCTGCGATGAATTCTTGGCGCTCCACTGCTTGTTTCCTGACTTTCTGCTTGACGGGCCGTGCATGAGGACAGACGGCAAGATGGTGCTCGATTACTTTCCTGGGAACACCGGGGATGTCAGACGGTTGCCACGCAAACACGTCGACGTTCGCCCGCAGGAAAGCAACGAGCGCGCTTTCCTATTTAGGGTCGAGAGTGGCACTGATGGTGAAGGTACCACCAGTGCCGTCCTCCTTGGCGGACACCTTCTTGGTCTCTGGTGGAGCTGCCATTGTCTTCTTACACTTGCCGGTGGAGCTCGATGGTGCGTCCTCGACGGTAGCGCAGCACTCCGAAGAGGTGCGCTTGCCGGAGTGGGCATCAGAACTCTTGCCGGACTTGGTCTTCTTCTTCCCCCCGGGAGCTTCAGCGGCAAGTGACTTGCGATCTGTTGCGGCTGCTGCTTCCCGGTAGATCTTGTCGGCGCAGATAAGAGCATCCTTCTTGTCGCCAGGGACAGAGATGACACTTATCGGGCCTGGTATCTTTAGTATGTTGTATGCATAGTGAGAGGCTGCCATGAATTTGGCGAGTGCTGGACGGCCAAGTATCCCATTGTAAGGCAATGGAAAGTCAGCAACGTCAAAAGTGACCCTCTCAGTCCTGAAGTTCAACTCACTGCCAAATGTCACCGGCAATGTGATCTTTCCCTTCGGCTTGCTCCTTCCCGGATTGATTCCTTGGAATGTGCCGGTCTCTTCGAGCTCGCTGTCAGGGATTTGGAGTTTCTGGAGTACCGCGGAGGAGATCAGGTTCAAGCCGGCCCCGCCGTCAACTAGCATCTTAGTGACCTTGAGGTTGCGGATAGTTGGTGAAACCAACATCGGCAAGCACCCGACCGCAGTTATGCGATCAGGGTGGTCCTCAATATCAAAGATGATAGGCGTGCTGGACCATTTCAGAGGCTTGCGTGACTCGACGGGTGGTTCTGCCGCATTGACTTCTCGCACCCACTGCTTGAACTGGCGGTGCGAAGTATGCAGAGAAGCACCGCCGTCAACGCACAGGACCTCTGTGGCTTTCTGGAACTCCTGCTCACCGGTGTCATCATCATCCATATCTTCATTGTCGTCGTCATCTTCATCCTTGTCGTGGCCGCGGGGAGGTCTGTCTCCTTGCTGCTGCTCGGCCTTGCCGCGGCGTCCTCCCCGGCCGGGGCGTTTCTTACCGAATCCTCCAGCACCTTCTTGGGCCTTCTCCTTGTCGCGTCGCTCGTATTCAGCCTTTTGCTGCTCGACAAGCTGCTCGACCTTCTTGCAGCTCTAGAGGTCATGGCCCTTGGTGCGGTGGATCTTGCAGTACTGCTTGTTGGTGCTGTCCTGCTTGTCGGCGACCACCACAGCCTCCTCACCGGAGCTACCAGTTTTGGCTTTCTTGGCGCCACCTCCGTTGCCGGACTACTCAACGACTAGCACATCTTTGCCTTTCTTCCTCCTGTTGTTCCGCCGTCGGTTTTTCTTTGCCGGGGCTGCATCCTCGCTATCAGATCCTCCCGCTTCTGTATTCTCTCCGGGGAGTTTCCTTCCTTCCTCAGCATGTGCACACTTGTCGGCCAGGGCATACAGCTCACTGACGTCTCTGATCTTGCACATCGCCATCTCCTCCCGCATCTTGTGGTTTCGCACGTTCTGATGGAACGCGCTGATGATCGCGGCAGGGTGGACATCTGGGATGTTGTGCTGTACATGGTTGAATCTCTGAATGTACTTGCGCAGGGACTCTCCTTCCTTCTGGGCGAGCAGATGAAGGTCGCTCTCTTGGCCATGAGGCTTGTGGCCACCTATAAAGGCGCCGACAAACTGATGGCATAGGTTTGCCCAGGAGGATATGGAGTTGTCCGGCAAGTGCATGAGCCAGGATCTGACATTGGGCTTGAGCACCAGCGGGAAGTAGTTGGCAAGGATCTTGTTGTCCCGCCCCCCGGCAGCTTGCACCGCGATGGTGTAGATGCTGAGGAACTCCGACGGATGCGACTTGCCGTCGTACTTCTCCGGTACGTCTGGCTTGAAATTCTTCGTGCTGGGCCACTGGACTTGCCGTAGCTCACGAGTGAACGCAGGGCAACCTACCGCGTACGGCAAGTCGCCTGGTTCCCCTGGCGCATGCATGTCGACAGAAGGCCCAGCGCGCTGGTCTGATTGACGCCGCACTTCTCTTTGGCGCTCGATGCGAGTACGAGTGTCTTCTTGCTATCGTTCGTGAAGAACTTGGCGCTGATCGCGACGAGCTCGTGGATCTGATGATGTGGTGGAGTCGTTGTCGAGGTAGATCCGGCGAGTCGGCGATCTTGGCCTTCGAGGCGGAGAGTGCGCGGTGGTTGCACCCCCACCGGTTTTGTCGCCATCGGCTCGAGCCTGGCAGTCCTGCAGCGGCTGCGATGTACTCGGCTGCCGTGGAGTGTCGCCGTTGGCGAAGCCGATGAGACTCTGAATGGTGGCCCTCCATTCGTCGATCTTGTCCGCCGTTGGAGGGTAATCCAGGAGCAGTTGAGCTCGTGCCAAAGCTTCTGCTGGAGTGGTGGGTGGCAGTGGCGAATGGTGCGAGGAGCGGGATATGCTCGAACTTCCAACTATGTTGGAAGGAGCAGTATCCCGTCCAGGCGACCGTGTCTTGCTCGTGCCAGCATGTTGGCGTGCATGCTGGTCTTGAGCACCCCGAGATCCACCGTCTCGGTCTTGGTCCAACGAACATATGGTACCGCGAGTACCATGACGTTGTCGGTCCCGCGCCTCCTGAGATGGGCGCGGTGCATGTACGGACGCCGAGGTCTGCGCAGCCTTGTCCTTGGACCTGGCAGCACCGTGAGCTCCCTCGTCGACGCCCGTTCTTCCGCCGGCGTCTACCCCACCACCCATTTGCTCCGGTGGTGGTGGGATCGACGCGGACGGAACAGCCGCCTCTGAAGCCTTCTTCTTCGGTGGCATGTCGATGAAAAAGATGAAGATCTAGCTCGTGTGAATGCCGGATCAGGTTCACACAACCTCAACGCCCCCTACCTGGCGCGCCAAAGATGTTAGGGAAACGGATCCACGAACACCTATGGGGCCGGCGGACCGAGCCCCTTTCGGTTCAGCGAGGGGCGGAGATCGCGCGAAGAGCGGATCGAGGCGAAGCACACGAGCGGTTTACCCAGCTTCGGAGCTCTCCGGAGAGATAATACTCCTACTGCTGCATGCCTGAGTGTATTGAGTTCTTGCTCGGGAGCGCTGAGTGCTACAGTACACACTAGCTGCTAACGAGACCGAGCGTGGGTGTTTTCTGGCTTCCGAACCCCCCCCCCCACTACGTTGCGCATGGGCCTCCTTTTATATGCTCAAGGGGTCACCAACAGGTGGCAACGCAGACAAGGGTAAAAATGGAAAAGGTGTTGCGGTTGGTACAACTACTTGTACAGTGTATCCTACCTAACCCTGACGGCAGGGGACAAAGGCATTAAATGCCCGTCTGCGTTGCCCAAACAGTTCAAAAAGGGACCGTCAGGGACGCCACCGCTTGCCATGATGGCAATCTTGTCAGCGCTGCTAACCACTACGCACCGCTGGCTGCACAGCCTCTTGCCACGCGCGCCTGGAAAGGTCCCAGGGCGACACGTTGGTGGATGTGCTGGAGCGCGGGTACAGAGTGGTAGCTTGCCGCGGCAAGCGCCTTGCCGCGGTCGTCGTCTTGTCGCGTCCGGAAGCTTGTCGCTCACCGGGCCTTGCTGGGACGCGTGGCGCGTCGTGGCAAGTTCCTTGAGGTGCCTTGGTTGGCCTTCCCGGCAAGCTCCTCTTGCCGGGGCCTTGTCTCCTTGGCTTGAATACTTTGTTCTTGAATGGCTCCAAAAGGAACCACGGAGGACCTTGGCGGTCACCCGGCAAGCCTTGCCGCGGGGTGCTGCGACTGCCCGTGCACAAGTTCGGGATACTCTAGTACACCGACAACGCGGTGCTAGTTCTGGACAGCACAGGTATATAATACCTGGCCTAAATGGTCGCCCGCTGATCGATTTGTGTTCCTCATGTCTAGCAGCACGATCACTGGACTACCGGGAGCCCTGGAGGTATATGCTTCAGCGCAAAGGACGGCTCGCTTCCCCACTGTCCAACTGATATCATTGGCTGGTGCCGAAGATGATGGTGGCCGGCACCGGTTCGAGCTCATCACCGGCCACTACTTCGCCATGGCCGGCACCGGCTCGAGTTCATCCTAACATTCTCCTCTTCCGTGGAGCCCATGCGGGGTCGACGAAGGTCCTCGCAACAAAACGATCCGCCTCCGCGGTGGCCTTCATGGGACCCAAGCGGCGGCGGCCTCCTGTGTTCTACTTATTCTCGATGATGGCGGCGGACTCAGAGGCACTGGCCCCTGACTCGTCGCTCTCCGCGCACCCGGCTTCTATCGCTGCTTGCATGGCGCGGCCGCCGGCATGGGAATCTCGGCCATAGAAACGGGAGACGCGGTACAAGGCGGCGGCGTGGACGGCAGCAACGATGCCCGTGCGCCGCTCCTCGTCGAGCTGGCCTGGAGCGGTGAGTTGCTGAACCGCGCGCCAGCTTGGGGCGACAACTGGCTCCGTCGAGCGAGGGAAGGGAGGTGGATCAGCGAGCTGCATAGCTCGTATCCGGCGGGCTACCCAGCCGGCTTGGATGCAGAATAACTACTCTTCGTAAGCCATTGCAAGAGTGGACAAAATGGTGGAGGAGATAGGGGAGCGGCGGAGGTGTGCGATTCTTGGTTGGCGTTTGGCCTCGTTTAAATAGGAGATTAATTGATGGTGGACGGGAGGAGCTCGGCCGGCGTTGCGTTTAATGTCGGCCCGGTCATGAATGGACGTGTGTCCAGAGTGGGTTTCTCGGCTTCCACACGGGCGGGTTTCATGGAGGCGTTTGAATGCGGCAAGGAAGCATGTTTAGCCGGGCATGCAGCGAGTGGCACCCTCGACTCTGACCTAGGACACCGCGCCGTTCTTCCACTAACATGTGGGCTCTTTGGGTACATGGCTTGCATGTCAGTGACCCAACGCAGGCAGCGCACAGCAGAGGAACCTTTGGTGGGCCAGGGCGGTCAGAAGCAGGCATTTCATAAACCGATGATTGTTCATTGAGTGTGATGTCATCTTTTTCATGTAGATAAGCCTACTATGTTGATAGCCCATTCGATACGTTGTGATTCATAAAGACCGCTGCAAACATCAATGTTCTGCTTATAACAGATAAGATTGATTAATACCCGTAAAAATCCATGTCCTTAATAAAGGGTGCATGCACGTATAGGTTGAGCGTGTGTCTTGTATCGTGTGTTGTGTGCATGCAGGCGTGCGAGTGTTGCGTGCGTGCAAGGGTACGTTTCAGTGTTGCATGCATGGGTGCGTACATGTGTGTGTTTGTGAGTGCATGTGTACGTGTCAGTGTTGCATGCCAGCATGCGTGCGTGTGTACGTTATGTGTACGTGTTAGTGTTGCACGCCTCCATGCGTGCATGTCTTGCGTGCGTGCAAGTGTACATGCGGGGTGAGGCTACACGTCAGTCAACTGACTTTTTCATCTCTGGTCATCAAATTTTCCAGCCGTTGGATACGAAATCAAGGGCCTCCAGTTTATCATCAAACTCCACCCCTCCCCTGAGCTGCCAGCCACCACCGGCCGAACCGCCAGAAACCACCGCCCGCGGCCGGCCCGCGCCGCCATGCCGCCCCGCCCTCCCCGAAACCACTCCCCACCGCCGGTCTGCCACTGCACCGGCCATCCCTCTAGGCCCCACCATGCCGAGCTTTTTCTCCGGTGATCCCCACCCCACCGCCCAATCAACGCCCCCCCAACTGCCGGTGACTACCAACCAGAGGTCTCGCGACTTCGAATACCCACCGACCACTAATTTATTACCATTTCTGTCCTTCATATACACGCTGATGGGTGAGCCCTATGGTAATGTGCGCTGCTGAATGTGGACCGTTTGACTGGTCAATTGATCGTCTTATCAACAAATTACGGAGCTGTATGTTGAGCCAGTGACCGTATGATCACCCTAAAATGTACTCCTATTTTATTAACACAGTATAGACTCAAACTACCATTTCTTTATTTCATATACGGGTAACAGGTGGGCCCCACGGTTACGTGCCCCGATGGTGCAACACTAGTTGCGCCGCGTGGAACGTTTGACTGGTCAATTGATTGTGTCATCAACAAAATACGGAGTTGTACGGGCGAGCCAGTAACCATATAATCATGACATGTATTTGTTTAACACGGTACAGACGCAAGGGTTCATATATACGCGCAAGCACTCACCGCTATAAGCGCACACACGCGAACCCTACCCCTATGAGCACCTTCGAGAGAGTGGGCCAGCATATATGATCTTGAGATTTTACGAAGTCACCATAGGTGCCTCGTAGTCGAGTGGAACGTCTCCTCCCACTAAACGCACATCACCAGAAAATATTGAAATTAACACAAGATAAATGCGATCACCGGGACTTTAACCTTGGTGGGCTCGAGAAACCACTGTCCTCCTAACCATCCAACCACATGTTGGTTAGCACGACAAAATGTATGTGGTGACCGTGATGAGCTTATTCTGAAGTCCAGTGACCATATCGTGCTTTCGCTTCAAATACAATGACTGTAAGTGTCGTCAATAGAATACGGAGTACGCATCAAATGCAAAGTCCGTCAGTGTCATCAACAAAATATGGAGACGTATTGTGAGCTAGATACTGTTGTACTATTGTATATGCTTATTTTCATAGTGGCCAATTGTGTGTGTGGTGTGGTGGGCACATCATTTCTAGTTGTGGTGGGTCAACATGAAGACTCATGGGTCGGTTCCATCCTGCGCCACATATAGGTTGGACCGAGACGTGTTATACAAAGACCCATGTGGAGGACTCGACGTACAACACAAAGCTACCAGAGTCGCGGAGGACTCTATCCCCATTGGTGATAAGACGACTATATCTGATTTGTAACCCTAGGCCCCCAGTATGTTATACAAGCTTGGGGGCTAGTTCGTCGATAGTATACACACACGCACAATGCCTGGTATTCACGTGTACTTTGTACACACCCCTATCACTAATAAACAGTACCAGGAGTAGGCTCTTTCTTCAACTGCAAGGGTCCAATCCAAACTAGGGTAAAACTTTGCCTCGTATTACCATCCAGCCTAATAGCCAGGGATATCCTACCGAATGATATGATGAAATCATATCTGCCAACTACTAAGAGAGAGGTGTGTCTGGGGGGCAATGTGTGCGAGAGAGGCCTAAAGATAATATGCATGCGGGAGACACGTAGGCACATATATGTGCACCTAGAGGGCTAGTAGAGACCGTGCGTGTGTATATATGCATGTGAGAGAAATAGAGTTTTCCAACTGAGATTAGTAAAAAGAGTGGTACATAGTAGTCAGAAAGAGAAAAAGAGAAATAGAGAGAGCATGTGCGTGAGACACCCCGACACCCTGAGAGAGATTGTGAGCATGTGTGAAAGAGAAATGCCGATGCATATAAAGTGTGTGCACTTATGCGTTAATAGAGAGAGATATAACGCGTTTATGAGAATGGGCCGAGGCATAGTGCATCTATATGCAAAAGGCGGTTCTACGCATTAAATTAAAATATAAATGACATTATTATTTTTGCATGACATCATGAATTATGCAAATTGCGTATGGACGAAAATTGGTCTATTAGACACCCATACTCTATTGAATTCTAGCATGTGCATGTGTTTATTTCATATTATCAATCCATAGAGTGAGAGCGGTTTGAAATACAGGCAATGGATGCTTTTGCAATTCATATATAAACATTAGTTAGTGCACTCCATGTTCTTAGTGTGAAGCACTTTATACATTTGTCACTTGCATGGATACATTCCAAATTGCTAGCTACGAAATAGAATACATGTCGAATTCAACATAAAGGGGGTTTCAAAGATTCGAATTCATAGGAAGTGCATTCATCTATTTGAACCCGAGATAATGGCATTTGTAAATCAGATGTAAAAGGGGTCATCAATCTTTGTTGTGAGTTTGAACATGCTATATATATATTCATACGCATATCTAACTTTTTTTTTGCAACCAAGGAGATTATATCTGGAACCATGCATGAACTGAGGTAAGTTTCATATTTTTTAATATATACTCGTGTACAATGTATATTCAAATGTACCCCCTCCATTCCAAAATAATCGTAGCTTTAGGATTTTCAAGAATAAAGATTTGTGAAGTTTGACAAATCCTGAAAGTTCAATTCAAGAGAACCGAAAACGTTAATGCTTCTGCTCCCGAATATTGAACGAAGTGCCAAATAGGCCTCTGGTCACACGAAACCGCGCGAGACTAATGTTTGGTGGTAGGAAATTATTATCCTGACTCTGTCCCGTGTAGCCTATCGGCCCGATGTCCAAAGGTCTAAACCGGGGTAGGTTTGTAACTTCACCAAGACGCCAGTGTCAATTGCCTCCGAGAAGCATTCATACGCCATGGGCGCCTAAACACCCATGCGCTCGGCCGAAATCTATCCCGCCCACATTTGGGACACCTGACATGACTGTCCTACCCCTAACCCGCAATATGTCCGAAATTTTAGATGGGGGCAAAGTTTGTAACTTTCCCCAAATTTCAAACAAGCGAGTCTCAAACCGAAACATTGTTCCCCCTTAGTTCCCCACCTCCCTCCGTTTTCCCATTCATACTCCGTGGGCGCGAAAACGCCCTTTCCACCGGCCGCAAAACCCTAGCCTCCTCCGTCCTCCACCCCATAGCGGCCAATCCACCACTGCCCTCCTCCATCACGCCGGAGCCGGTACCCCGACGTCGTCGTCCAACACAACCGCAACCGCAACGCCCTTAAGGACATAGCAGCTGAAGCCGAGGCAGAGCTGCCTCCACGGCGATGACGCCGACGTGCGCCGTACCAGAACCACTCCGACCACGCTGTCCTGCGCCTCACTGCTGCCGCTCCACTGTCGCAACTGTCCACCGCACCGGAGTTGTTCCTGCTACGCCGTCGTTCGCCGCCTCGGATCTCCTTCCCCGCCGCCGACAGAGGGCCACCGTACCACACTCAACAACTTGGCCATGGGTTCGTCCAAGGCTGCACCATCCTCCACAACTTCTGGTTTCCGGCGAACCACAAGAAGATCATTGGAAAAATAGAAGGAGTACACAGCACTGCCAACAGAAAGAGGTACTCCTCTTCCCTTATTCGTGCAAATCTTACATCTCCGCTCACACCGTATTCATCCCACGAAAGAAACTAGTTGAGCGCTTCTTACTGCATCTTCTTCATGATACTAAATGCACAAGGTTTCCTCCCTTTTACTATTTCACCTTTGCTAGAGGTCAGTAGCCCGCCTGGATTTCAATTCAGGGTCAGCCGAACCACAATTAAAAGAAGCAGCACCCGCTTAGGCGCGCGGAGCACCTAGTCCGCCTGTTCCCCAGGGAAGCGGCGCATCGGTGTCTATCATAGGGGTGTGGGGCACAGGAGCTGCTTGCGCCCGATCTGGAGGTCAGCGAGGCTTGAATGGATGGCCGGGGGGCGGTGCCAAGCACGGCGGTGGAGTGAGGTCAAGGGAGGGCGCAGGCAGGGGAGGAATACTGGGCCGGTGGTCGCTGGCGTTTCGAGGAAGATCGTTAACACTGACTGGGTGGAGGTAGATGAAGACGATTTGCCAGTTCTTTGTACATCGGACGGTGCAGAAAAAATGGACTGACCTATTTGCTTTCAGTCGACTGTTATTTTCATAGAATCCTGTAGTAATTTAGTGTGCCATGCATGTTGTAGAGCTATCATATGTCTCCCGTCATTTATTTCTCACCGACCTGCTATCTGCTACCTTTAAACTGTACTAATTGTGCACACACTTCACCCACACTATTGTTTTTTATGCATGGGTATTTCTGACTCTGATGCAGTGTTGATGAATGCAGAAAAGAAAAGACAGAAGTCGCTCCAGTGTAATTCGAAGATAAGCACTAAGCATTTCAGCGCTCTAATGGGTGCAGTGTCAGCAGTTGGAGACAGTAAACGTAGCTCTGTAGTTGATGATCTCAATTGCCACACACAACCATCCCAGGTGATTGCTTTAACTTTGCGCTGTCAAATGTGGTTGCATGTTGCATATGGTGTCTAGCTTGTATTGCTTCCAATTTTGTTAAATTGCATCTGCTTACTTTACACATTATACCTTTGATAATGACATGCCTTCCTATTTTTGATACATACTACATATGTCTATTAACCATGTTCGTACATAAAACTAATGCTCTTTTGTATCCCTCGTCAATCACTTATGATGAGACAGTCACCCGAGTGGGTTACTGTGAGATGCCCTACTCGTTTAAAGAGTGCAATGTCATCCTTCCCACATGATTCTCAAGAAACAGCAAGGCTAAATGAAGATAGTCAACGTAGCTCTCTAGTTGATCACCGCAATTCCCCCACACCACCATCGCAGGTGCTTGCTCTTACTTGGCAGTGTGATATGTGGTTGCATGTTGCATATGGTGTCTACCTTGTAATGCTTCTAATTAGCGTAAGTTGCATCTGCTTAGTTAACACATTATACCTGTGAATATGACATGCCTTCCTGTTTTTGGTACATACTACGTCTTTCTATTAACCATGTTCTTACATCAAACTACTTTTCTTGTGTATCCCTCATCAATGCTCCTAATTTGTTAAATTGCATCTCCTTATCTTACACACTATACATGTGAATATGACATGCCTTCCTGTTTTTGGTACATACTACATCTGCCTATCACACCATGTTCTTACATCAAACTACTGTTCTTGTGTATCCTGCATCTATCGCTTATGATGAGACAGTCACGCGTGTGGGTTAATATGAGACACAATATTCTTATAAAGAATGCAATTTCATCCTCTCCACATGATTCTCAAGAAACAGCAAGCCTAAATGAAGATATTGAACGTAGCTTTGTACTTGAAGACCGCACTTCCCCTACACCACCATCACAGGTGCTTGCTCTAACTTCGTAGTGTGATATGTGGTTGCATGTTGCATACGGTGTCTAGCTTGTAGTGCTTCTAATTAGGGTAAATTGCATCTGCTTAGTTTACACACTATACTTGTGAATATGACATGCCTTCCTATTTTTGGGACACACTACATCTATGTGTTAACCTTGTTCTTACATGAAACTACCTCTCTTTTGTATCCTGCATCAATCACTTACGATGAGTCACCTTTATTCGTTGCATATTGCATGTTATTTCTAGCCTGTTGCCATGTATTGCTTCTAATTTGGTCAAATACATTTGTTAGGGCACCCTTTTGATTTGGCAGAGTGATATTGGTTTCATCTTTCATATGGTTTCTAGCTTGCATTGATTCTAACAAGTTCAAGCACCTTGTGCTTAGTTTACACTTTATACATCATACATTTCAATATGTCACGCCGTCCTATTTTTCATACATATTCCATCCTCCTATCATGCGGCTGCCTTACATGAAAGTAGTGTTCGTCAGTATCATGCATCAATGAGTTCTGAAGAGCAAATTTTATTCCTTTTTCTTGTGGGTTTGACTTGACAAGGCAAAATCAAGAAAGAGGAAGTAAAAGAGTAAGGAAGGCGATGATGGTGGTCCTCTGCAGCAACATAAACGGAGCATCTGTACCGATTCTCCTTGTACTAATAGTGCATTACAAGGTCCAAGTCTCCGCTCCCCTACTCCACCATCCAAGGTGCTTGCTCTAACTTGGTAGTGTGATATCTGGTTGCATGTTGCATATGGTGTCTAGCTCGCATTGTTCCTAATTAGTGTAAACTGCATCTGCTTAGCTTACACATGATACATGTGAATATGACACGCTTTCCTGCTTTTGGTACACACTATATCTGTCTATCACACCATGTTCCTACATGAAACTACTCTTCTTGTGTATCCTACATCAGTCACTTATGATGGGACACCTTTAAGTTGGCAGTGTGATATTGGTTTGCATCTTGAATATGATTTCTAGCATGTATTGCTTCTAGTTTGATGAATGCCACCTATGACGAGACAGTTTTAACTTGGTAGAGTGATATTGATTGCACCTTCCATATGGTGTCTTGCAGTGTTTCTAATTTGTTGAAGTGCCTTCTGCTTAGTTACCACATCATAGGTGTGAATATGTCAAGCCGTCCATTTTTTCGTACATATTCCATCCTCGTATAATGACTTTGCCTTTCATCAGAGTAGTGTTCGTCAGTATCATGCATGAATGAGTTCTGAAGAGCGAATTATATTCCTTTTTCTTATCGGTATGACCTCACAATGCAAAATCAATAAAGCTGAAGGAAATTGGCAAGGCATTGGATGATGGTGGTCCTTCCGAGCAACTGAAACGGAGGTTCTCTACAGATTCTACTCTGCCATCCTCCCAACAAGATTTGTAAGACAACACAAGGCTAGACAGTCAACGTAGCTGTGTAGATGATGAGCACATCTCCCCTACTCCACCATCACAGGTGCTTGCTCTAACTTGGCACTAGTATATGTGGTTGCATGTTGGGTATGATGTCTAGCTTGTATTGCTTCTAACTTTGTTGAATTGCATCTGCTTACTTTACACATAATGCCTGTGAATATGACATGTGTTCTTGTTTCTACATCAGACTACTGTGGGCCTTTAGCTGGGCCGGCCCATTATGGTCTGCAAAATCGTGTGGGCCTTTAGCTGGGCCGGCCCATTTTGGTCCGCTAAATTTTATGGGCCTTTAGCTGGCCCAGCCCATTATGGTCTGCAAAATCTTGGCGGCCTTTAGCTGGGCCGGCCCATTATGGTCCACTAAATCTTATGGGCCTTCGGTTGGGCCGGCCCATTTAAACTTTGTGGGCCACTTTTGGGCTGGTCCACGTGTCAACATATCATAGGGCCATCTCGACCGTTGGATGAGTGACACCTATGCCAACGCGGAGCTGGCGCGTGGATCCGTCAGCCAATGAGAATTTTACACGTGGAAAATCGACATTGGTCGTGGCTATTAGCGGGTTATCGGATCCAAAAAAAGGACCCGATAGGTTAATGGCGATTAACGGCGTCCCGTTACGGTGGATGCCACGTGTCGGTCACCCTTGACGAAAGCACTTCTATGACGCGCGATTTATCGTCATGGAAGTGGACACTTCCGTGATGATAATTTTGGTAATGTCATGGAACACTTCTACGACAGCACAAGTATGACTATCTTGATTCGGTCATAAAATCGTCATGGATGTACATGCATGACAGAAAACATGACCTACTGTGACAAACACGTATCATCACGGAAGTGTATTTTTTTGTAGTGCTCCAGGACACTATCAAATACAGTTCGGTTGTGCGGTGCTCCTTGCCCGCAGGCGGTCCCTCGGTCATCAGCTTCGTGGTGTCCATCTTCGCCTAGTGCGTCTTGGCGTGGGCAAAAGCCATTCGCGTGCCTTCGATATAGACCGACCGCTTGATGGCATCAAGACGAGGGCAGGCACTGACAAGCCTCTTCACGAGTCCGAAGTAGCTGCTGGGAATGGCTTCGGCAAGCCATAGCCGGATTATTAAATCCTTCATGGCTAGTTCGGCCGCCCTATGTAGCTCGACCAGCTGTTTCAGCTAATCGCTAAAGGGCACCAGATGTTCTGGCGCGAGGTATTACGACCAAAATAGCGCCTCCGTGGAGCTCCCCTCTTCGGCTCGAAAAAACTCCGCAGCATCAGAAATGCTGCGCGGCAGATATGCAAACGCCCCTGGAGAACTCCAAATCCGGGTCAGTAATAGGAACCCTTTTCTTCACATATTTGCTCTGCATAATAAAGGCCTTACCCCACCACGATTTTTCTGGCCTCCTGGATTTCAAGGAGGCGCCCTGGGCTTCAGCTTGGGCATCGTGTGCGTTTTGGCGGGCCTTGGTGAGCTCGGAATCTTGATCCTTAGAGTCACGCTCCAAGGACTCGCACTTCTTGACGGCGTCCTGGAGCTCTTCCTCGGCCCGCTCCAGCCTCTGCTTCAGTCCGGAGACTTCTACACTGTGAGAGGTTGCAGCAAGCAGCGACGCCTGCTTATTCACATAGACATTTTAGATTAGTCTCCTGCGAAAATTATTTCATCCTCTGCCCTGCTTGTCTTTTTGAACATCGGACAGTGTCTCAGGGGCTACTGTCTACACTGTGACATTAGTTTTACACAAGTACATTACTTACCTCAAAGCCTATTAGAAGGCTAGTGCAGGCTTCGGTCGGTTCGCCTTTTGCGGACTGGATCCTCTCAATCACCGTACCCATAAGGGTATGGTGTTCCTCGACAATGGAATCGCCTCGCAGTGCTTTCGAAAAAGTGTCCGGTGCCTCTGGATGGACAGAGGTCACCGGCGGAATAGGCACGCCCCCTTCCTTCGAGAAGGGGCGCTTGCCTGATTCCAGAGCCGTATGGGTCTCCGGAATTATATTTAGTGGGGGCCGAATTGGATATGGCCCCCGTCGTCAGTATCCATGGGGGTTTGTTCCCCCATGTGTTTGGTAGCCGAGGCTTCACCCTTCGACGCCTCCCTGAGGGCTTCCAGGTTCTCTCCTGGGCCTGGGATCCTTCAGGACGATGCCTCGGTGCCATCCATGGTCTTGGGAGAGGAGGCCGCGGGAAGGGTCCCGCTGTCCATCGCGTCCGGGTCCAGCGAATCCTCCGAAGACAAGGACCGCTCGAGGTTGGACCGAGCCGGACTATAAATGCATAATTCAGTACATTGAAACAATGAAGTAAAAGAGGCCGGATACATGAATGTGTCCGGACACTTACGATTTGGCCAGGGGCTTGTCCCTGGGCTCCCACTCCCAATTGCTGTCGGTGGCCGCTGTGGAGTTGTCCGGAAGGGAGGCTTTCCCCTTCTTGGACGCCTCGGCCTCCGGATGTGAGGAGGCCAGCCTCTTCTTTCTCCCCCCTACGAGGGGGGAACGACTTTCTTCTTCCTCCTCCTCCTCGTCATCTTCGGCGTCGGAGGAGTGAGTCTCGGCATCTTCGGACGTCGCGTCCGAAGTGCCCTTGTGACGGAGACCACCTCTGGTCCCCTTGGCCTTCTTCTTGGCCTTCTTCTCCGGCACCTGATAAGGCGCCAAAACCAGCATCTTCGTCAGAAGCGGAACTTCTGGGTCTTCGGGCAGCAGTTCCGGACATTTAATTTGCTCCGCCATCTCTTTCCAGGCTTGAAAAAATTAATGGGGAGGCTTAGATGCCTTCCTCGAGTATGCGAGTAAAGGGTATGCCTTGAAAGCATGAAAGAACTTACCGGACTAGCAGGGTGCGCCAAGTCATGCCTGCGATCCTCGGTCGTGGGCGGAGGCACCTCGTTGGCCTTGAAGAGCAGCTTCCAGATATCTTCGCGTGCCATGCCGAAGAGCTCCAGTAGGGTCTGGTGCTTGGCCAGATCAAACTGCTATAGATGGCAAGTCCGGCGTTGGCACGGAAGGATCCGGCAAACAAGCATCACCTGGATCACGTTGGCGAGCTTGATTCTCTTGTTTATCATGTTCTAGACGCATGTCTGGAGCCCTGACAGCTCGTCCGGGGAAGACCAGGTCAGGCCTTTCTCTTGCCAGGAGGTAAGCCGCATCGGGACTCCGGACCGGAAGGCGGGAGCTGCTGCCCAGTTGGTGCCACGCGGCTCTGTGATATAGAACCACCCCGACTGCCACCCTTTGACAGTTTCCACAAAGGAGACTTCGGGCCATGTGACATTGGGCATCTTGCCCACCATGGCGCCTCCGCACTCTGCTTGTTGGCCACTCACCACCTTCGGCTTCACATTGAAGGTCTTAAGCCATAGGCCGAAGTGAGGTGGGATGCGGAGGAAGGCCTCGCACACGACAATAAATGTTGAGATATTGAGGATGGAGTTGGGGGCCATGTCGTGGAAGTCCAGCCCGTAGTAGAACATGAGTCCGCGAACAAACGGGTGGAGAGGGAATCCCAGCCCACGGACGAAGTGTGAGATGAATACCACCCTCTCCTGGGGCTCTGGGGTGGGGATGATCTGTCCCTTGGCCGGAAGCCGATGGGCGATTTTCTTGGCCAGGTACCCGGCCTCCCGGAGCTTCGTGATGTCCTTCTCCATAACGGTGGAGGCCATCCACTTGCCTCCAGCTCTGGATCCGGACATGGTGGAGTGCTTTTTTGGACGGAAAAGATGAGAGTTTGGGTGCTGGAGCTCGAGAATGGATGGGCAGAGGAAGGAGAAGGCGTGGGTGAAAAGGGGAGAATCCTTATCTCTTTATAAAGGCAGTGAATATCATGCGCCTCCCCACTCGCCTTAAAACTCGCCCATTCCCCAAGGGTCGTGCGGATGGCACGGTTAGGTTACCGACGCCCGTATTGATGAGAATCCCGCAATAAGGGGACACGATCTCTACTTTGACAAGACGTGCCAATGAAACCGCACCTTGAAATACGAAGCGGCAGGCTAAAACGGTTCGAATAATGACCGGGCGGTGACGTGATGTCACGCTATGAAAAGTTGTTAGAGGATTGGACTCGTGAAATATTATACTCTCTACGGTTGTGTGTGGTACTTGTTTTGCAGATCCAGACACGTTTTCTATGTTCGGAGACTATGTTGGAGTATTCGGAGAAGGAACCCGCCTTGCAATGCTGAAGACAATCTGCGCGCCGGACACCTCGTCATTGAAGCCTGGTTCAGGGGCTACTGAGGGAGTCCTGGATTAAGGGGTCCTCGGACGGACGGACTATGTACATGGGTCGGACTGTTGGGCTATGAAGAATTGAAGATACAAGATGGAGACTTCTTCCTGTGTCCGGACGGGACTCTACTTGGCGTGGAAGGCAAGCTTGGCGATTCAGATATGTAGATTCCTTTCTCTGGAACCGACTTTGTACAACCCTAGCCCCCTCTGGTGTCTATATAAACCGGAGGGTTTAGACTTCTAGGGTTCAGCCATTACAATCATAATTCCATAGGCTAGATTTCTAGGGTTTAGCCATTACGATCTCGTGGTAGATCAACTCTTATAATACTCATATTCATCAAGATCAATCAAGCAGGAAGTAGGGTATTACCTCCATAGAGAGGTCCCAAACCTGGGTAAACATCGTGTCCCTAGTCTCCTGTTACCATCAACCTTAGACGCACAGTACGGGACCCCCTACCCGAGATCCACCGGTTTTGACACCGACAGGGGCTCCATGCCTCCACACGGTGTTCTTCTCGCCATCGCTGTGCAGGAACGACCGGTACTTGTCGCCTCCTTCAGCAGAAGCCATAGCTAATGGCATTCGGCTCAATTCAAGGGGCAACATGGGTTGTGTTTGGATGAAGACTGCAAATCTAATAAACGATCAATTCCCTACTTATAGGAAAAATCACATGTATAGACTAGAGAAGAAGAACCACATCATCGCACACGTCACTGCATGGTAAAAGTACTAGCATATGATACCCACCAATCCAATCCATGACTCGTCCCTGTAGAATTGAGGCGTGTCCACTCATTGTTAGTAAGTCTGCAGTGAAGTTTGTTTTTAAAATCGATCGTGGCAGTGAGGTAAAAAATGTTAGATTCAAATAACCAAATGTGCAAGCATACAAGCAGCTGGTTGAGGCAATTGCTTGCATGTTTTTCTCCAGTTTTGCTAAAGTACATCTAGATGTGCCTTAAGGATTGCACATTTAAGTCCTATGTCATTGATTTTACACATAGAGTCGTGCAGGATTTTCTCTTGTCTTTTTTATTTTTCTTTCTAGTTTGATTGAGTCACTTAGACGTGCAATAAGTTGGGCACATCTTCTATCGCTATTTCGTTTTGATCGCTAGTTATCCCCTGATCCGCTCTTTTATGTTAGGCAGGTCTCTAGGCCCGGTGGCTATGGTCACTGCCATTTGAACTGGCCTTTTTTAATGTAAATTCCAACTTTTGTACCCTAAGTTTCAAGTTTGTGACGATCTACCACGACGATGACAAGTTGGAGACAAGGAAGAAGAATGGGGCAACTGCGATAGAGGGCTTCCTCAATCGATTCCTTCAGCGGAGTTGCTCAGTGAGCTCAGTGAGCCCAGTCGAGGGGGTGGACTTTGACCATGTTCTCCAAGGCCAGGACCGTGGCAGCAAGAGGGTGTTGGTGCGGCTGGAAAAAATCACACAGAAGAAGAAGAGGTGCTCCTGGTCGTGGTGACCAATTGTTTGTCGATTGTTTCGAGCTGAGGTGCCTCAAGGGGCTCCCGAAAATGCCGTACTCATCGGGGCAGAGGCTCCTTTCTTCCCCGAGCTCTAGATCATAGTCGTCGTGGTTGGGGTTGTCGTCATTGATCTTTTCATCGCCATTGCTATTGCTGGCGCCAGTGACATTACCGTCGTTCTAGTTGTCGGTGTCGTGCATATGATGCATCGCCATTAGCTGTAATCACTATTTCCAGTGCCGCCATTGCTTGCGTCGCCGTTGTTAGTGCCTCTGTTAAGGCGACCTTTGCGTCGGCGTTTTGAGGGTCCTCCCACTCCTCCGTTTTTGGGAGTGTCAACCATGTAGACATCGTAGGTGGAGGTTGTCGCCCACTTGCCAGTGTGAGTGACGGCTGGTGGCAAGGTAGTATCTAAACTCTCACCGACATCTTCATCCATGTCAGTTGCATTCCTCCTCGAAGGCGCTAGCTAAAATGTCAGTCAAGTTCTTGACGGTAGCAACAAAGTGGGTGGTGGGCGGGGTGAAAATTCCAGCTTTATCCAGCTCTTCCCAGATCTGATCGTACAAGGATTTCTGATCATCTGAGATTGCAAGGCTCTTAATTTGATCTAACATCTCGTTCAGAAGTGCCTTATAGCTTTCACCCATAACTTAGTTGTAGGTTGGGCTCAATTGGAGTTTTCCCGAGATGCGATCTAGCATGGCCTCGGGGTCTTTATCGGTTAGGCTATATGACTGACCTGTCACCATAGTACTTGGCTCAGAGTTCAAGGCTGGATATGAGGCAGGATCCTCTCCATGGTCCTGATCTAAGTTCGACTCCTTGATCTCGACGAAAGCATTAGTGTGGTCTTCGGCCTGGTCTGACACCCAGCCCGAAAACACAAGCTCACCGCGTGAATCCGTAGTGTATTCCATATTTCCAAATCTAATGATCTGTCTAGGAGGAAGGTTTTAAATTTGGTCAAGGTGGTCAGTCGAATCAGCGTAAAGCGTGATGCTCTGGAAGACAAAGAGCTGTCCCGGGAAGGTCATATCGCAATGGACACTGCCGTCGATCTGGAGGCGTGCCATTGAGCTGATTTGATTTCCCATAGGGACCTGTATGGGCCACCAATGTTAGAGCTAAATCCGACAGATCTCGTGTAGGCGGGGGGCATATGGTAGTCTTGGCTAGATGGTAATAATAACACAGGGGACACGATGTTTATCTAGGTTCAGGCCTAGATGCCTGCAAGCCAAACAGGGTAGTGTAGCACTTTCCCAGAAGTATCCCAATGAGTAGTCGCCATAACTAAGAGCAATGGAGAGTATTTATAGTAGCGCTTCTATCACACACAAGGTGTCACAGTTCCTATGTGAAGTAACCGCTTGAGCTTCTATTATTGTCTTGGTGGGCGAATATACCAGATTGACAGGGATAAAAGGTTTTAAAGTAACAACTATTAAAAGTAAATAACATAAATAAAAGTAGGGCGATGTTTCCTGCAAGGAAGAGATTAGGGACAGAGACAGTTCATGGTAAGAATATATCATGTGTGCCAGTGCGACAGTAATTCCAGTTACCTTGTATTGTACTCATAGTATTTGATATGTGTGTTCTGTAGGTAGATGACCCTAAGGTTATGAAACTCCTCCACCCGAGATTATATTTCATTCTTTGGTCCTGCTTCATCATTGCCACAGAGTGGTCGTTTTCACAATTAAGGTGCTCGGACCAGAACCAAGCATTAGGTTTAATAGATCACCATTATCTCATATTGTCTTTGATCCTCATAGATATCTCCACCTGTCATGTCAGAGGTCATATATTTCCTAAACAATATGTGTTATATGTGTAGGTCGTGAGATCATGCTGTCTGAGACCTTAAATTAGACAACACACATAGAGTTCACCATAGTATAATAACGTACATACTACTACAAATATAAATGACGACATATAGAATAGGCATAGATGAATCCTGCTCACCTACATCTTCCACGCTTATGGGGAATTACTCACGCATCCTGAAAGAGAAATCAATCAAACAGAGATAAAACCCATGAAAACCATATTGA
This sequence comes from Triticum aestivum, assembly GCF_018294505.1. Lineage (NCBI taxonomy): Eukaryota > Viridiplantae > Streptophyta > Magnoliopsida > Poales > Poaceae > Triticum > Triticum aestivum. The sequence goes on from NC_057801.1 coordinate 239,844,772, forward strand.
TAATACCGGGAAAATCCACAATAAGATGAAATGGATGATTCAAAATAGTCTTTATCTCCAGATGAGATTTAATGGAGTTAAAATTGTTCTCACAACTTGGAATTCCTCATACAGTAGTGAAGGCGGTGATGATCATAGAGATGAAAGGACCAAAACTAAGAAGCTCTCCAATGGTTCTTCGGATCCCCTCTTCCCCTATTCTGGATGTGGTGACGACGGCTAAAGCTCCCTTCTCCCCTGGACCTCCTCACGGAAGTGTCTTGTATAGACGTGGTGGATCTGTTGGCACTCCGTACGACCACTCATACGAGCGCTTGCGATCGTATGGAATGCCATCTTTTGCTCTGCTGTGGCTGATGCTTGAGTCTCTTCATGGAAGTTGCTCCAATTGGCTTGATTTGTAGTAATCCTCCTTGGTTTCCTTCCAAATATGATACTTCCTGCCAAACAGTGGAAAACAGACTTTCTTCTCTTTCGAGGGATTAGCATAAGAAATATCCGAGAAGTGACAAATATCCAGTGAAAACCACATAAGAATTAATTTTAAAACATCACCAATTCTCGACCAACATGCCCTCTCGAACAGGTAAAACTCTACATCCTACTTTATTGTATTGGTTATGGAGGGGAGTACAAGGTACAAGTGATCTACCATCGGATGTAATGAGTTATCCCTCTACGTCCCTGGCACCTCGGTTTATATAGACACCTAACATACCTAGGGTTTACATATGGTCGGTTGTATCTAGGGGGTAAGCGTGTCGAGGACTACTTCTACATCTTGGGGTGCACGCAAGTCTTCACATGATTTCTTCTCAAAGCTTATGGATCTGATGAATGAGGCCCACCAGTGACAGGATTGGGAGGATCCTGGGCCCAACCCAAAGGGCAGGCATCTCACAAGCCAAGCAATCCCTAATCGAGGACTCCGTCAGTTTTTTCTTTTCTTTCCTTTTGGGATTTTATTGTTCTGTTTTTTCCTTTCTTTCTTTGTTTCCATTGTTTGTCTGTGTGTTTTTTGGTTTTTATAAGTTTTCTTTCTTTCCTTTCTACATTTTTTGTATAAACCATGAATAATGTTTATATACACATACACATTTAATATTTTTGAAATACGTGATTAACATTTTGAAAACATATTTTTTTGTGTTTACTTTTTCCATACACATTGTACATTTTTTAGACAAACCAAGAATATTTTTTATATACACGTTTAACATTTTAAAAATACATGATTGAATTTTTTAAGACATATATTTTTTGATGTCTACTTTTTCCATAAACATTCTATATTTTTTATATACATTAGAAACATTTACACATACATGTTTAACTTTTTCGAATTCATGATTAACATTTTTTAAATATTTTTTTTGGTGTCTATGTTTTCCATAGACATTTTACATTTTTTATATAGAACGGCAACATTTTATATACAAGTTGAACATCTTCCAAATACATGATTAATGATTTTGAAAACTTTAAAAATATATGTCTATTTTTTCATACGCATTGGACATTTTTCGTATGCACCTAAAATATTTTATATACACATTTAACCTTTTTTAAATGCATGAGTAATAGTTTTATAAAAAAATTGAAAACTTATATTTTTTTGGTTTCTAGTCCCTCTGTTCCTAAATATAAGTCTTTTTAGAGATTCCAATATAGACTACATACGAAGCAAAATAAATAAACTTACACTATAAGATATGCCTATATACATCCCTATGTAGTCCATTTTAAAATCTCTTAAAAGACTTATATTTAGGAATTAATGGAGTATTTTTTTTCATCGTATTATATATATTTTTATATACTGTAAACATTTTTTATACACATTTAACAATTTTTTGATGCATAACAAATTTTTTCTAAAACATTATAGACATATTTCGAATATTTCGAAAAAAGGCAAAGGTAAAAAATATGTAAAAAAAATTGAATGCAGAAAAGAGGAAAAAACGAAAGCAAAATTGTGCCTTTTGCGGAAGAAAAAAAAAAGAAAATCAATTTTTTTCCTTTCCGAGAGGCACAGCAGTGCCTCTTGCGGAAGCAAACCCATGCCTCTCGTGAAAGTAAAACCGTACCTCTCGTGAAAGAAAAAAACGGAAAACATGTTTTTTACCATTTCTGAGAGGAAAGGCCGTGGCTCTCGCGTAAGCAAAATCATGCCTCTCGTAGAAGAAAAACCATGCCTATGTGAAAAGGAAAAAAAACAAAGCAAAGGAAGACCGGTGAAAAGCTGAAAAAACCATCTAAAAAGCCGAACACATGCGGTAAAATAAACATAAAAACAAAATTCGAAGAAAACACCTAGATCGTGACACATGGCAGCGGCGCGCTCTCAGCCCATCTTCAAGTGATCCTTGGGAAGGTTGGGAACGAGCGCTCTTTAGTTAGTTGCTCTCCTATTTATCGCCTTAAGCGAGTCGTCAAAGATGTCTCGCTAAAGGTTCAAAGTAATTGGGCCAGCCCGTTCACGCGCGCTCGCTAGAGAAGTCTCGCTGAAGGTTCATAGTAATTGCGCCGGCCCATTCGCGCGGGCTCGCCAGAGAAGTCTAGCTGAAGGTTCAAAATAATTAGGTCGGCCCTAAAGTAAAACAAGACAAGAATGAAAACGGAACCAGGGATCAATATCTATCCACAAGGGATATCAAGCGCGCTGCTAGCCACTACAACCACGTTCCCTAGGGACACAATCTGCTTTATGCCATTTGAGCCGGTTTTTTCTTTCTTTCTCTGTTTTCCCAGATTATTTTATTTTCTTTCTGTCTTCTTTGATTTTCTTTATTCTCCTTTTTCTTTCTTTTATTTTTATTTTTTTCTTTTTTCTTCTCCGGTTTTCTTTTTTGCATTTTGTTTCTTTGTTTTTTATTTTCCTTTTCGTTTATATATTTTGTTTCCATTTTCGGTTTTCTTTGCTCTATTGATTATTATTTTACATTTTTCTGTATATGTCAAAAATATTTTCGAATACATGTCTAACATTTCTTCCCCCTTTTTTTTGCTTTTTGTTTTTTCTTATGTTTGTTTTTGTTTTCACTCTACATTTCTGTATATGTCAAAAAAAAATTAATAATTGGTTAACATTTTTTGTATACACGTTCAACATTGTCCGTACACTTATTTGAAATTTAAATACTTGTTCAACATTTTAATACTTATTTGATATTTTTAAAATACATGTTCAACAATTTTCAAATACTCGTTCAACATTTCTTATTACTTATTTATTTTAGAAACTGATTAATATTTTTAATACTTATATAACATTTTTTAATAATTTTTTTAACATTTCTCGAATACTCATTCAACAATTTTTAATACTTATTCAACATCTGTCAAATACTTGATTAAACTAAAATACTTATTTAAAAAATTAGAATACTTGTTCAACAATTTTCAAATACTCGCTCAATATTTTTTAATACTTATTCAACATTTTTCAAATGGTTTTTAGAAGAGTGATTTTTGTATATAATATGTATAATATTTTAAAGTATAAAGAAAAATTACAAAATAAAGCAAAAACAAGAATAAAAAAGGAAAATAAATAAAAATACTGTGGCCTCCCGTGCAGCTGGCCAACCCATGTGGGTTCCACCCCCCCCCCCCCCCTCTGACGCGAGGCACACCCATGTTCTCGGTTAAATCGAGTAATAGGGGTGCCCCTTTGCGTTTTGCAAACCGGCGCACAACATCCTCCGCGCTTGGGCCGACCCATTTCCTTTTGTTTCTTATTCTGTTAAAGGAGAAAAAAGTGTGGGCGGAGACGGAGTCGAACTTGGGATCTCAACCTTCCCATACGCGGGCGAACAACTAGGACATTGCACTACTTGCGGCTAATAACTTCGTCCCCTAAACAATAAAAGACTAATAACTTCATTTTTCTCCTTATATTATTTCTCCAGTTCGCGAAGCCCTTGGTTTTGGGAAGTATCCCAAACCAATTTTTATTTACTATCTCTTTTTTGGAAAGGTTTGTTTTGTTTTCTTTTTCCTTTTTCTGTTTCTTTTTTTTTGCAAAAATATTTTTTTTGCTTTTCACAATTTAGTTTTAAGAATTAAAAAAAATCAAATTTCTGAACTTTTTCTAAAATCATGGATTTTCTTAAATTCTTTTTTTGAATATCCATGATTTTGTTTTCAAATTCATGAACATTTTTCAGAATAAATGAACCTTTTCAAAATTGATGAAATTTTTCCAAAATCAATGGATATTTTACAAAACCGATGAACTTTTTGTCCAAAATCTATGAACCGTTTTCAAATATTTTCCAATTTTTTGTAATTTTCTTCAAAATTGATGAACTTTTTTTTCCAAAATCGACGTACCTTTTTCAGAATGGTTGAATATTTATCAAATTCATGAACGTTTTTTAGAATTCATGCACTTTTTAGAATTCATGAACTTTTTCAAAAATGAATGATTTTTTTAATTCAATGAACCTTTTCAAATTTCCGTACTTTTTTACCATGTTGGTGAACTTTTTTTATTGTGAATCCATGATTCTTTTTAAAAGAATTACGATTTAGTGGTAAGTAGAAGCAAACGCCTGTCCCTGCATTCCGTGATCCAAAATTCAGAACTACCTCAAGATTAGATAATCAAGCGTGTTTAGAGATATGGCAACCTCCAGACTCCACATCGCGTGTGCTCCCCTCCTCGTGTGTAAGACCATCTCCACTCACGCCCCCAACAGGCCCCCAGGGCGAGTTTTTTCGCGCCGGTGCCGAAAAAAAACCCCAGTCGCGCCCCCAGGGCACCGAAATTCGCCGGCTCGGCCCATATTTTGGCCCGGCGATCCTAGGCCGAACCTAGCTCACTGGGGGGCACTTGGGGGCTCCGGCGGAAGGAGAAACCGCGCCTGCGCCAGCACTGTCAGGCGGAAAAGCATCTTGCACTTCCAGATTCACCCCCCCCCCCCCCCCCCCGCGCGGGCACATCCTTCCGCCGCCGTGCCAATCCCGACACCGCCTACCCACCCACCGCCACTAGAAAGGCCATTCCCTCGCCAAAAAGAGAGGGTTTGCCATGGCATCCTCCACCCCGCGCCTGGGCGAGTGTAAGTTCATCTAGTGCCCCTTAGTGATTTTGGTGTATTGAAGACTTATAGGTTAAGGGACTGATGCGTTTGTGAGTGTACACAGGTCTAGAAGTCTATGAGGAGTTTGATATTTATAGAGAAAGTCGACCCCTTAAAATGAAGTTCTTCAACTGAAGACTTTGGATTTCTGAAGACTTTGAAAGTGAAGAAATTGGTGCGACCTTGAAGACTTGGCAATCATTCGAGGAACATGAAGCGTGAAGACTTTGTTTTTGTAGTTTCATTTTCTCTTTCTTGAGTCATAGGAAACATCGTACTATTAAAGGGGGTCGAGGAAATACTAAGGAAAATTTTTCATGTGATGCTCAACTCAAAATCCTACACCTACCAATCCCTTCGAGTGAAGCCATTGGAAATCTCATACAGTTCAGTCATATTCTTCAATGACAGAGACGAAGTTTTTCTGGTCTCTGAGGAATTTGTTCTGACTGAGGAGTTAGGAATTCGCCAGCGCGAATTGCCTACACAGTGAGGAACATGATAGCCCTGAGGAATTTGAGAGTCAAACTTCCGACCGTTGCTGTGCTATGCGCCAGCTGTCCCAAAATATATACCCACCTAACGGTCATATCATTCAAGGGCATTTATGTCTTATCATGTCGGGCTGCTCCCTAGGCTATAAATAGCCACCCCCTATAACCACTAGCTGGTTGGCTGCTCCGAGAGAAACTGACACTTGTCATTTGAGAGCATCCCATCCTCCGAGGACTTTGAGCAAAAATAATCAAGTGAGGAAAACCCAAACCCAACACCTACAAACCCAAAGTGATTGAGCATCACTGAAGAGATTGATCCTGCGTGGATCCGACGCTTGTTACCTTTGAAGACTGTGCTTCTTCCAAACGGTTAGGCGTCATGGTCTAGAGCATCCAAGAGGAATTGTGGATCGCCGAGTGACCTAGTCTGTGAAGGTTTGGAAGTCACCTGAAGACTTACCACGAGTGATTGGGCGAGGTCTGTGTGACCTTAGCTCAAGGAGAATACAGTGAGGACTGTGTGTCCGGGACTGTGTGTCCTTGAGTTTAAATACTCAGCCGCTCCAACCAGACGTACAACTCAGCCGCTTACTGGTTCTATTTCATCAACTCATTCATTTTCTTATTTCTGTTGTTGTGTGCTTGTTCATATCTGTTTGAAGACTTTGACTGAAGACTTTCTCAATTTCCTCAGTTCAATTTCTTCAGTCTGTCCGTCTTCATCCTGTGTTATCATGTGTTTACGCTTTCTGTACTCTGTGCTTGTCTTCATTTCATCATGATGACCATGCTTGTGTTCTGTTATGTTTTTATCTGAGTACTTATTCCGCTGCAAGTAGTTCTTCGCTAAGGACTTTCCTCACCAGCAAATTCCTTAGTGAAGAATTCATAAAAATCACCTATTCACCCCCCTCTAATCAATATAACGCACTTTCAGCGAGCTTTCCGGCACTCCGGCCATGCTGCTCGAATGTCTTTGCCAAGCTTGTTGAAGGTCATGCTCCTCCGGTGAACTTCGAGGTCAATGGGTGCCACTACAATAAGGGATACTACCTAGCAGATAGCATCTATCCGAGATGGACCATATTTTTGAAGACTATCTCAAGCCCTGTGCCAGGAGGCAAGAACTCCTACTCTGTCAAGTATCAGGAGGCTTGCAAGAGGGATGTCGAGCGGGCATTTGGTGTGCCCCAATCTCGATTTGCTATTGTCCGGTACCTCGCTCAGACCTGGCCGAAAGATCAAATGTGGGAGGTCATGACTTGCTATGTCATCTTGCACAGCATCATCATTAAGAGCGAGCAGGAAGAGCCAGCGTTTGACACTGAACCATATTATACGTAGGGTCCTCTTGCCCAAGTTGATCACTAGCTACCGGCAGCGTGGACTGACTTCCTAAATATGCGTCAGGAGATTCGAGACCCACAGGTGCATCAACAACTATAGTAGGATCTAGTGGAGCACCTATGGAGACTCAGGGGCAACACCTAGCTTGACGTGTGATGAAATATGAGTTTTTGTTTGTTGAACTATTTGATTTGTATTGATTTTCTATGATGAACTATGTGATAAAAAATAGCTTATGTTCAATTTGTGCTGAAGTACGCTGAATATGGGCTGAAACTGGTCCAATTTGCGCCGAAAGTGGGCCAATTTGCGTCGAAAGTGGGCCAATTTGCACTGAAAGTGGGACAATTTGCGCCGAAAGTGGGCTGAAAGTGGGCCAATCTGCACCCAAAGTGGGCCATAATCGGTGCCTGGGGGGCTGGGAACCCGAGCCCCACCATGCTGATATTTCCGCCGGCGCGCCCCCAGGACACTATTTCAAGCCCTTGGGAGCCGAACCGCTGGAGATGCTCTAAGCAGACAGGTCCAACTCTTGCTTTAGTGGCAGTTTATTCGAACCGTAGCAACTCACGCTTTGAAATGGATTTATTATAGTAGTATTATATATGTGAAAGTGCTAAGTGGCCTTTATGCTTTATTTTGGTGTGATGACAATGTGGTTAGTTGAACTAATATCGGTTGCTAAAGTTTATCTCAGGTTATTGGTTCTAAGTGCCCGTGATGGAGATGTGCGACCCCCCATTTCAAAAAGGACAAAGGCGTTGTCTTTCGACGCTTCGAAGGTTTAGTTTTGGTTTGCTTCGAGTCGTAGGAAAGACCGCACTATCAAGAGGGGTCTGTGTGGATAAATGTCGTGTGGGAATGCCATTGCCGAGCCTCTCTCTCTTACTCTTCCCACTCCGAGCATCTTATAAGGGCCTAGTGTGTATGCTGTGGTACTCAAAAAGTTGCAACAGAAAGTTACTTGGTACCCCGTGCGCACGGGGTCTGTTGACCCCCGTGTGCACGGGGTACTGCGTAACTCTTTGGGTACCCCGTGCGCACGGGGTCTTTTGACCCCCGTGCGCACGGGGTACTGCGTAACTCTCTGGGTACCCCGTGCGCACGGGGTCTTTTGACCCCCGTGCCCACGGGGTGGTGTGATTGTCTCTGAGTACCCCGTGCGCACAGGGCTGACTTAGCCCGTGCGCATGGGGTCCAACGGGCAGAAATCCCCACCAGCCCCTGCACACTATATAAAGGGCCTTCTTCCACCTCCAACCCTCAACCCTAATGTCTTGTTGAGCTCCACCATTGCTACACCTCCTTTTGCTCAATACTCTCAATCCCTCCACCCAAACTTGTTGAAACTTTGGGATTGGGAGAGCAAGACCCGATCTACATCTTGACCAAACCAAATCGCGTTCCCCGCAACATTTCTTCCCATTGACTTGTTACTCTTGGAGCTTGGGCTCCTAGGCGGCTAGAGGTTCCTCCGGAAGCTTCCTTGCTTGTGGTGTGCTCCGGAGAAGTTTGTAAAGGTGTGGTGGTCGCCTTCAAGACCAACCCCGAGTGATTCGAGGCTCATCAGTTGGGGGTGACTCGAAGGAGAATACGGTGAGCCTTCGGTGGCGTTCCGCAAGCTTTGGCTCCGGCACCGCTCCAAACGGAGATTAGCTCTTCCCCAAGGAAGAGTGAACTTCGGGTTAAAATCCGTGTCCTCGTCTCACTTGTGGTTAATCCTTTCCCGCACCTTTTCTTGTTGTTGTATGCTTGTTGGCTTGCTAAGTAGTTGTTGCCTAGCATATTTATCTTGGAGCTTACTTGTCATATAGGTTGCATTCACCTAGTTGCATATCTAGAGAACTCTTTTATCCGCTAAGCCTTAAAATCTACAAGAAAGATTCAAATTTGTAGTCTCCTATTCACCCCCCCCTCTAGTCGACCGTATCGATTCTTTCAATTGGTATCAGAGCCTCGTGCTCTAATATAAGGTTTTACAACCTTAGAGGATATGGTCTATCTAGGGAATGAGGGAGGTGGCTTACCCGTTGCGGAGGATGGTCAAAACCAACCCCCCGCCGCGACCGAGCCACTTGGTGCTCCGGTCGTTGCTCCCGCCGCTCCTCCTAACCCAAATGCTCCCTTGACCGCGGCCGATCTTCTTTCAATGTTTGCGGACCTCAAAGTCTCTATGATGAAAGAGGTTCGGGCCTCGGTCAAGGAGGAAATTGATGCCCGCTTAAAGCCATCAACGTCCGCATCAAACTCGTTTAATCCAAATGAAGTTCATGATGCGGATGACTCGAGGGAACCTCTTGCTTCTCCGGCTCGTACTCAAGTTCCAAAGTACAATGCTGTGGAACCCTTTTACTCTCCTCAACCCTTGCAGCATCCCCGCATTAATCCTGTTGGGCCTCCGCCCCCTTTGAAAGCTAATGCCTTTGCTAAGTGGAAGCTAGATATGGAGTCTCACATGCGCAATGCTTCAACTGAATTGTGGTGGATTGTGGTCAATGGATTCAACCCCAAGGACCCAATGAATCTCACTCCAAGAGAAGCAGTTGACGATCAACTCAATGCTACCGCACACAACATGCTTCGCAACGCTGTGACTGAAGACTATAGTGATTCCATTGCTCTTCTCAAAACCGCAAAGGAAATTTGGGATTGCCTTGAGGAGGCTCTTGAAGGAGATGAAGCAATTCGAAGATCTTGATTGGTCTTGCTCAAACAAGAAGTCAATCTCTTTGTGAGGAATGAGGGTGAGTCCGCAGAAGAGGTTTACCGAAGGTTGAAGTCTCTTGTGCTCAACTTGAGAACCTTTGGGTGCACTTGGGCAAATGATGACTTCATCAAGGACAAGTTCATAGATGCTATGGTTCTCACGGAACATACCATGGTCATGATGGTTCATCAACGTCTGGACTATCACAAGCTGACTTCGGCTCAAGTTGTTTCCACCTTCTCTACCCATGTTCTTTTGGAAACCAAGTCCAAGAAAACATTCGCAATAGCTCAAGCAACCAAGAACTCCAATCTTGACTTGAAGGCCAAGAAAGTTGTGAGCCAACCCTCGAGGGAGGAAGAAGTGAGTGAAGAGATTGGTGAGGAGGATATTGACACCTCGTGTCCGGCAAATGATTTTGCGGAAGACTTGGCTCTCTTAGTCAAAAAGTACTCCGGGACCATGGCAAACAAAGGAAGAAATCTTCAAGGAAGATCGTTTGGATGAAGGAAATGCTACAATTGTGATAGCCCAAGACACTTTGTTCATGATTATCCATATGAGAGACGTGAAGACAAGTCCGAGAAGCTTGTGCTTAAGAAGAAGAAGTTCACCAAGTTTGCAAAGAGGAAGGATGACAAGGCTCTTGTTCATGAAGAATACATGTCTGGAGATGAAGATGACGGTGATGATGATCAAGTGGGCACGGTCGCCTTTGCCATGCATGCCACTACCTCCTCCACCACCGGCCTCTTCGACTCTCCAAACGAGGACAAGCCATTCACTCATCGGTGCCTCATGGCCAAAGAGGTAAAAACAAAGTCCGAACCCAAGAAACCCGACAACTACACTCCCAATGTCTCATGTGAGATAGTGGAGGATGAGTGTGAGGAGGGTGTGGATAATGATGAGGAATCCTTAATGGCTTTCATGAAAACTCTTCATGGTGAAGCTCGTGCTCGTTTTGGCGATCTCCTTAAGTCACTTGCCGAACGCGATGACTTTATTGAGAACGTTGAGAACCTCCTTCTAGAGGAAAAGGAGAGAGTGGATCTCCTCGAGCACGAACTTAATGAAGAGAGTGTCATGAGAGCATCACTTGAGGAAGCCTTATCCGCTCATCAAATTGACTCTTTTAAAACCAACAATGCTTTGCAACTTGCTCTTGAGAATAAAGATGCTCTTAACGTTAGAGTTGAAAAGCTTCTAGTTGACCATACAAAACTTGTTGAGGAGCATGAGTTCCTTGTGACTAGTTCCAAGGTTGTCAAAGGTGACTTCATTACCCTCACCGAGTCTTATGCCCAACTAAAAGCTACAACCATTAAGGCTCTCACTTGCGCACCTCATATTGATTTAAATGATGATGCTTGTACTGCTAACTTTGCTCATGATTGCACTTTCCTTCAAGAGGAAAATAAGAAGTTGAAAGCTCAAATTGAGAAAGGGCTTGTGTCATGCATCCAAGGGGAGAAAAACCTAAACAACCTCTTGAGCAACCAAAAGGAGTGTGTTGCCAAGGAGGGAGTTGGGTTTAATCCCGCATCCAAGAGTGGTAAGAAAAAGAAGAAGAAGACCAACAAGAAAATCGGTCCGACTCCTTCCCTTCCCCAAAAGGTAGTGTTTGTGCATGAATGGCACAAGGAGAAGGAGAAGGAATTAAAGGGTGTTGGGAATGGAAAGGTCATTAGGGACAAGGACATTCCCAAGAATTTTGCCGGCAAGAACAATCCATCATACGTTCTCATGAGAGGAGATGATGGCCATACCTTTGCAAAATTTGTTGGAACTAACTATGATGATTATGCTTGGACTATTTGGGTTCCCAAGATCCTTGTTGCTAACTCTCCAGGACCCATTGCAAAATGGGTACCTATAACCAAAGCTTGATTATTGTAGGACTATGTCTCCGGTGGAACTCAATGGGTGATCGACAGTGGATGCACAAATCATATGACCAGAGAAAGGGAGATGGTCGTGGAGTTCGTTGATTCACTCAAGGCCTCTTCGAACATCTCCTTCGGTGACAATAGCAAGGGCAAGGTATTGGGTTTGGGCAAGGTGGTAATCTCTAATGATTCATCTCTTTCAAATGTCATGCTTGTCCAATCCCTTCACTATAATTTACTTTCAACTATTCAATTGGCTCGTGCCGGATATGATTCACATTTTGGTGAATTCCATGTGACCGTATTTAAGAGAAGCAATCTCAAAGTGGTCTTTGTTGGGCATGTTGAAGACAACCTTTACGTGGTTGATTTCTCGAAAGAGAAAACTCATCTTGCAACATGCCTAATGGCCAAGGCCGACATGGGGTGGCTATGGCACCGTAGACTAGCCCACGTGGGCATGAGAAATTTACAAGCTGTCAGGACCCCGACTCGATGACACATCGATCTAGCCTGTAACACCTCATATCACTTTGCGGCCTCACGCACGGTATCCCCACGGGTGTCGCCTTACCTTTGCCCGGGACCGTTTGTGCCTTTTGGCTCACGTATATGATAGTGTCGCTAGCATCCATATGTTAAGGAGCCCGGGCTGACATGACTAGTTGTAAACCCAAAGTGGCACAGACTTACAGGGACAGGCATCCATGACCCAGCTTCGAACGTGTCGGTCATCAGCAAGTGGGTCCGGGCTGTAGCACTGGGCTAGCAGGACTCCGGTAAACCGGGCTGTAGCGGGCTAACAGGACTCCGGTACTCAATGCGTGACATTTCCCCGAAGGGACAGACACCGGAACGAAGAAGGACACATGCCGGCCAGCCTAAGTGTTCCAGAGCAGTAGCAAGCTACCATGGCTCAGCGGTAACACTAGGAGACATTTCCCGGTAAGAGAGGCTACTAAAGATAAACAACTAGATAGTCAGATCCCACACATACCAAGCATTTCAATCATACACACAATATGCTCGATATGTGCAAATACAACAAGGCATCACAACATGACTCTACGACACAAGTACTTTATTTAAGGCTCAGAGAGCCATACATAACATACACAAAGGTACGGGTCTCACGACCCAGCATTCAAGTCATACAGTCATACAAACCAGCAGCGGAAGTAACTTGTCTGAGTACAGACAACTAGAAAGATAAAAGAGGCTTGGAAAGCCTAGCTATACTACGTGGTCCTTCACAAGCTCAGGATCACCACCTGGGCCTTTAGCCTACTCATTGATGTCAACGTCTACGTAGAACCCATCAGAAGGGGTTGCAGCGTCTTCTGTAAAAATGTAAATTATAGCAACATGAGTACAAAGGTACTCAGCAAGACTTACATCAGATCCTACATACATGCATATTATCAAGAAGGGTTGGTGGAGTTATTGCAGCAAGCCAGCTTTGACTCTTGGCTAGGCTAACCTACGAGACTCCAACTTGAAATGGTTTTGCGCACACGAGTCCACTACTCACCACTTCAATACACTACCGAGGATCCACCTCCGTCTTCCTACGGAAGAGCCATCCTCGGCACTCACACTTATCTTGAGGCTTTTAGTAGTTTCCATTTACTTGTCTATGAACTGTATAGGCAACCAAGTAGTCCTTTACCGCGGACGCGGCTATTCGAATAGATCATGATAACCCTGCAGGGGTGTACTTCTTCATACATGTTTCCACCACTTAGCGTCTGCACACGACATGTGCTCGGCAGACTTCAAGCGAAAGCCGACGTGGGTGTAGACCACGACCTACCTAAACACCTAAGCCTCTAGTCCAGGTTTATCGCCTATCCAGGTTCCATCCGCAGGGAGTCCGGCCGAGGTTTCCCATACGGCCCCGAACGATGTGAACAGGGTTCCCGAGATACCTAACGGGTATTCGGTACACCCGGCCACGTACCTACCGCATCACAGCCCACCCCTACGGTCAGCGCTGTCCACGGCCTCCAGTAGGCTACAAACACCAGAAACTACTTGCAACTCCTGGACAGAGAGCTAGGGTGAATAAGAAGTCGAGCGGGGTCATATTTCAGGGCCCAATGCATGGTAGTAGCTGTATCTTAAATCACACATACAGATCTCAGTGCTTAAGGTCGGCTTCAATGAAACAACCCACCATGTACTCCTACATGGCCTCTCATCGATACCTTTACCAAATCGTGTTCACCACACCACTCTCATTACCGACATAATCATTTCACTCTAGCCCATCACCCAGATGAACCAGACCTGACACGACTCTAAGCATAGCAGGCATAGCAAGGTAGGAACAACACATACATATGGCTCAATCAACTCCTACACATGCTAGTGGGTTTCATCTAGTTACTGTGGCAATGACAGGTCATGCAGAGGAAGTGGGTTCAACTACCGTAGCACACAGCAGTTTGAAACGCGTTGTCTTAATGCAGTAAAAGAGAGCAGGAGCGAGAACATGGGATTGTATCGATATGATCAAATGGTTGGTTGCTTGCCTGATGGTTCGATGCACTGATACGGTTCTTCGTTAGGGTAATCACGGTACTCCTCGGAGGCAGATCCTGCCGCAAAGAACACCGATACACAACCATCACCAAACAATGTGCAACAATATGATGCATGCATGAAACATAGCAATATGAGTGTGTTGGGCTAATGCAACTAAGACCAGAAGGGTTTGAACCAATTTGAATCAAAGATTCAAATTTCAAACTCAAACATGGCCCTTTAAAGTGTTTTTCCTTGTTCTGCATTAAACATCAAGTTAACTTGTTTAGTCATGCATGAAAATAGTACAGATGGATAGATTGGATTTTTCTGATCATTTTTCATATATAATTTGTCTGATTTGGAGTTACAGAATAAAAGTTATGAATTTTTGAAGTTTAAATTATATTCTGGAATTTCCTATATTAGAATAATTCCAGAAAATCAATTATTGCGTCAGCCTGACGTCAGTGTGACGTCAGCAGGTCAACGGAACACGTCCGGGTCAAACCTGACAGTGGGTCCCGCATGTCAGGGTGATTATTTTAATTAAAGTTTAATTAAAACTAAACCTGTTTAATTAACAGGGCTGGGCCCCACCTGTCATTGACTCAGGGGAGTCAACCAGGGCCCACCCGTGGTCAAACCCGGGTCGGCTGCACCGGCGTTTAGCCGCCGGCGAGCCCGACGCGGCGGCGGAAGTGATTTTTGCCGTTCCGGCAACCAAACGAGCCGCGGAGGGCACCGGAGCGGAGCTGAGGTCGAGCCGCAGCTCTTGGTGGAGTCCGTTGGGGTCGGGGTGGCCGGAGTTGGCGCCGGCGACGACTTTGGCGGCCACCGGAGTTCGGCCAAAGTCGAACTTGTCGCTAGGGGGATCGGTGAGGTGCGGGGAGTGCACGGTTGGGCCTAACGCAGCGTGGTGAGTGCGTTGGACACCGCGGGTTGGCCGGAGGATGGCCGGAAGCACGTCGGCGACGAGATCCGCGGCGGTGCGTGCGTGTGATCTTCGTGCGGTGGCTACACGGCTCGGGAATGAGAGAGAGAGGGTCGGAGGGGTAGCTAGGCTCACAGCGCTCCCGTAGAGGCCACCGGCGGGGTCGGGGACGAGCTGAGGCGGCGACGGCGTTGAAGGGGATCTCCGGCGACGGCGAGCTCGGGCGAGGTCGGTGCGGTGGTCTCGGGCCGCTCGAGCACACGGGGCTCGGCTAGCTCGATGAAGTGGACGGCGGCGAAGCTCCTGGACACGGCGGCACGGCGTGGGGTTGACGGAGGGCGTGGCTACGGCGAGGGGGTGGCGGCGATGGCGTCGGCCATGGCGTGGGAGAGCGAGGGAGAGGAGCTGGAGAGGAGAGGGGGTGTCTGGGGGGTTCGGGGGAGAGAGGGAGGCCGATTCACGGCGTTAGCCGGGCGAGGGAGGCGGCGAGGCGGCGAGCAGGTGCGTGGCACCCATGCGGTGCTCGCCGTCGAGCACCTGCCTGCCTGCCTGGCCGGCAAGCAGCTCGCTGGCGCGGTGCTGGGCTGGGCCGGCAGGTGGGCCGGGTGCTGGGCGCCAGGTAAGCTTTTCCCATTTTCTTTCTGTTTTCTGTTTTTTTAATACTTCTGCAACTTTGTTGAATTAAATAAAATACTTAGGCAACTCCAAAAATCACCAAACTACTCCTGGTCCATAGTTGGATTATTTCCAACATGAAACATTTTAGTTTGGAGTTATTTGAGCATTTAAATATTTTATATAATTTTAAATGCCCAAATTCAAATACTTATGATTTAATTCAAAAACCCTAAGATGGCCTAGGAAAATGTGCACCACTTTTGGCAGAGGTTCTGAACCAAGACAAAAATGATGGGCATTTTAGAAGGGCATTTCAGGTTCATTGAAAAAGTTTTTAGTAAACCCTAATTGGTTTCAGAGGGGACTGGGGGTTCTGTCATCCCCATTTCAGGTTTCTGATGAAAGAGTAAACATGATGCAACACTCTAATGCATGGCTAGCTAGGGTGTGACAACTCACCCCCACTCAAAAGAATCTCGTCCCGAGATTTGGGTTCCTCCGGAAAGAAGGCGGGATACTCAAGTCGAAGACGATCCTCCCTTTCCCAAGTTGCTTCATCCTCAGAATGGTGCGACCATTGAACTTTGAGAAACTTGATATTATGACGTCGAGTGGTACGCTCGGCCTGATCGAGGATACGAATGGGGTACTCTCGATATGTAAGATTATCTTGGAGATCAAGCGTTTCGTGGTCCACTCCACGGATAGGATCCGAGAAGCAACGCCTGAGTTGAGAAACGTGGAAGACATCGTGGACTCTGGAGAGGTGCGGAGGTAGTTCCAACTGGTAGGCAACTTCTCCTCGTTTGGCGAGAATGCGAAAAGGTCCAATGTAACGAGGAGCCAATTTGCCTTTGATACCGAAACGATGGGTTCCCTTCAGAGGGGTAACCCGAAGGTAAGCCTTCTCGTCAACCTCGAAAGTCATAGCCTTATGTTTTCGGTCATATTGACTCTTTTGACGAGATTGGGCTGTTTTCAACTTTTCACGAACGATGCGAACTTGTTCTTCTGCTTCCTGAATCATATCCGGGCCAAAGAATTGTCTTTCCCCGGTCTCTGACCAGTTAAGGGGTGTTCGACACCGTCGTCCATAGAGAACTTCAAAAGGGGCTTTACCCAAGCTAGATTGATAGCTGTTGTTGTAAGCGAATTCGGCAAATGGAAGGCACTTCTCCCAATCCATTCCGAATGAGATAACAGAGGCTCGAAGCATGTCTTCTAGAATCTGGTTGACGCGTTCCACTTGACCACTCGACTGAGGGTGGAAAGCGGTGCTAAAGGAGAGACGGGTTCCCATAGCATTTTGGAAACTTTCCCAAAATCGAGAGGTGAAAAGACTTCCTCGATCCGAATTAATTTCCAAAGGAACACCATGGAGAGACACTATCCGGGAGATGTATAAGTCTGCCAGCTGACTAGCGGTTATACTCTCACGAACAGGTAGGAAATGGGCTACTTTGGAAAGACGATCGACAACGACGAAGATAGCATTATTCCCTCTCTTGGTCCTGGGAAAACCGGTAATGAAATCCATACCAATTTTATCCCATTTCCATTCAGGAATAGCTAAGGGTTGAAGGGTGCCAGCAGGCCGTTGATGCTCTGCTTTTACACGACGACAGACGTCGCAATTAGCAATATACTGAGCAATTTCTCTCTTCATCCTAGTCCACCAGAACCTCTGGCGTAGGTCCTGATACATCTTGGTACTACCGGGATGAATGGTGAGAGGAGATTCATGAGCCTCCTTAAGGATCAACTGCCGTAGATGCTGGTTCTTGGGAACCACTAAACGGTTCTCAAAGTACACAACACCATGATCATTTGTGGAGAAACAACTAGCACCTCCGCTAGCAATGTTCTCCTTGATTTTAGATATTCCCTTATCTCGCTTCTGGGCAGCGATGATTTGATCCGTAAGAGTAGGTTTCGCCACCAAGGTGGAAAGAAATCCTTGAGGAACAATGTGAAGGTTAAGCTTCCGAAATTCCTCATGGAGAAGCGGTTGACTTTGTTGTAACATCAGGTTGTTACAATAAGATTTACGACTTAGCGCATCAGCCATGACGTTGGCTTTCCCTGGGGTGTAAGTTATTCCTAAGTCGAAATCTGTGATCAACTCGACCCAACGTCTTTGCCTGAGATTCAAATCCGGTTGGGTGAAAATGTACTTCAGACTTTGGTGATCAGTGAATATTTCGCAATGATTACCAAGAAGGTAATGTCGCCAGGTTTTAAGTGCATAGACTACGGCTGCAAGCTCTAGATCATGAGTAGGATAATTCTCCTCATGTGGGTGCAATTGCCATGAAGCGTAGGCAATTACGTGTCGATCTTGCATGAGAATGCAACCTAGTCCTTGTCGCGAGGCGTCGCAGTAGATAACAAAGTCCTTGGAGAAGTCTGGCGGTACCAGTACGGGAGCAGAAGTCAGGCGTCTTTTCAGTTCCTGAAAGCTGTGCTCACATTGTGGAGTCCATTCGAACTTCTTATCTTTCTTGAGGAGTTCGGTTAGAGGTTTGGCAACTTTGGAGAAGTTCTCGACAAAGCGACGACAATAGCTCGCTAAGCCCAGAAAACTCCGAACTTGCTTGACCGATTCAGGTGGAGTCCAATTAAGGACGGCTTGAACTCGCTCAGGGTTAACAGCAATACCTTTACCAGATATTACATGACCCAGATAGGTCACTTCTGACAACCAGAATTCACATTTGGAAAACTTGGCATAAAGGCGATGCTCTCGAAGTTTCTTCAACACTAGCCTTAGATGTTCGGCATGTTCTTCCTCGTTCTTGGAGTAGATGAGTATATCATCGAGATAAACTACGACGAATTTATCCAAATACTCCATGAAGATTGAGTTCATTAACCGAGAAAAGGTGGCTGGAGCGTTGGTTAAACCGAAGGACATGACGGTGTACTCGTATTGGCCATAACGAGTAACAAAGGCCGTTTTAGGAATGTCCCCGTTTCTGATTTTGATTTGATGGTAGCCCAACCTCAAATCCATCTTGGAGAAGACTGAGGATCCAGCGAGCTGATCATACAGGTCGTTGATCCTGGGGAGCGGATATTTGTTCTTGATTGTGACCAAATTGACAGGTCGGTAATCTACAACCATCCGGTCCGTACCATCCTTCTTCTTGACGAAGAGGACGGGGCAAGCCCACGGAGATGAACTAGGTCGGATGAAACCCTTTTTCAAGGACTCATCGAGTTGTTTCTTAAGCTCGGCTAGTTCTAGTGGTGCCATCTTATAGGGTCTTCTAGCAATCGGAACGGTTCCTGGAATGAGGTCTATTACGAACTCAACATCCCTGTCAGGTGGAACACCTGGCAATTCCTCTGGGAAGACATCCGGGAAGTCACGGACTACCGGAACGTCCTCAAGGTCTGGCAAAGGGCTGGCGTTAAGAGAATATAATTGTCGCTTGGCTAATCGGGTCAAGACATTGACTATCTTCCCCGAAGGATGAGTGAGTTGAACAGTCCTAGAGAAGCAATCAATTTTGGCATGATGAGCTGACATCCAGTCCATACCCAAAATGATATTAATATCTGAAAATTTGAGAGCTATCAAAGATGCAAGGAAAACAAGTCTGTCGACTTGGATTTCATTTCCATAACTTACCCTGGAGGTCTGCCATCTAGAACCGGGAGTAGAAATTTCCATAGTGGATGGCATGTCACAGAATGCGGTGTTATGCAAACGAGCATAGTTCTCGGATATAAATGAATGAGAGGCTCCTGTATCGAAAAGAACAGATGCCGGGTGGCAATTAACAAGGAGCGTACCGAGAACGACGTTGGGATCTTCTTGAGCTTCTTCGGCAGAGATACAGTTGACATGGCCACGTGAGGCGGTGGCCGGCTTGGCGTGGAACACTTTCCCTGTCGGCTTGCCACGGCCAACAGCTTTAGCAGATTGGTTGGGGTTGGTCTGGGGACACTCACGCATATAGTGACCAGATTCCCCACACTTGAAACAAGTCACGGAACTGGTACGTGGAGGAGCATTGTTGGTTGGACCCCCATAGGGCTTGGCTGGAGCAGACTGTTGAACAGGGCGAGGCGCCTGGAAAGATGGCCTCGGTGTGAACCTGGGTGGCAGGGCGGTGTTGGGCACCCACACGCGGCGCTTCTGAGGACCAGCACCGGATGAGGAACCCATGTCACGGCCATGCTTGCGTGTTGCGTCATAATCAGTCTGACCAGTTTCAGCACTGATGGCCTTGTTAACAAGCTTCTGAAAAGATGTGCACTCATGCAGACGGAGGTCGCGGCGAAGCTCAGGACTAAGTCCCTTACGGAACCTTGCTTGCTTCTTGGCATCAGTAGAAACTTCCTCAGTTGCATATCGTGCGAGGTTACCAAACTCCCTGCTGTAAGCATCCACAGAGAGTCGGCCTTGGGTGAAATTGCAAAATTCCTCACGTTTACGGTCCATGAGACCCTCCGGAATGTGATGTTCACGGAAAGCCTCACTGAATTCAGCCCAAGTAGTGACATGGCCCGCTGGGCGCATAGCTCCATAATTCTCCCACCATAGACTGGCGGGGCCTTCAAGATGATATGCAGCAAAGGTGACCTTGTCAGCCTCAGCTACTAGCGCGGAACGCAGCTTGTGAGAGATACTGCGAAGCCAGTCATCAGCGTCGAGAGGCTCGACGGAGTGGTGGAACGTGGGTGGATGTAATTTGATAAAATCACTGAGTGACACCACGTTAGTCCTCTGATGGTGTGCTGTGTTCTGTTCAATACGCTCCAACAAACGGTTGGTCTCCCGCTTGTTTCTTTCGGCTTCCATCATAACCTCGGCTAGGGAAGGAGGATGAGGCAGATTTGCATTCCCTGACTTCACTGCCTTCGGCCTGCTCTTGAGGAGCAGGGTTAGTGCGCGTGTTGACCATCCTAGGTAAACAAGACAATGATTTAGTCAGAATGATAAAATTCCGACATAGGATACAAAATGTAAGGAATAACTCGAAATGCAAGATGATCATCCGTATGACATGGTAGATACAGAAACTGCTTCTTTATTCCATCGTCATACACACCATACAGGGTTTAGTACAAGACCAAACAAAGTACTATTACGGTGAAAAGAGGATTACATCTCATCGGAGGCATCCCAAGCTCCTATACATTATTTTTCTACACCTCCGGAAAGAGTACAAACTAGGTCATATCCCACGAGTCACGCGGGACGATAGACGACACAGCTAGTGCGAACTAGTGATACTACCACTAACTCAGACCGATCCGTAGTAGTCCTCGTAGAAGTCACCTCCATAGCCTGGAAGCTCAACATGATCATCCGGAAACAGACGATCTCGCGGAGCTTGTGGACCATAGGGACTAGGATGAGGTCTTGGACCAACAGACGGTGGCCTGCGGGGACCGCGAGGTGGGGTGATGCCTCCTACATCACGCCAACCCATCACGTCTGGCAGAGCAGATCTCACAGGATAGAGATCGCGCATATCCGAATATCCAGCTTGCACCGCCGGTGCAAACCGAGTCAATGTGGCCCAGTGGTCAGCACGGGTATTGAAGAGCTCTAACCTCAAGGCCCGATTTTCACGGTCCTTATCCTCGAGCATCTCAGCAGTGGTGCGAGTCCGTGAATCCTCCTGAGTGGGGTCAGCATAGATAGCCTGGAGATACCCTTGTGCTCCCGGAAGTGATCCTGGCATATACCGGAAATCAGAGTCCCGAAATAGACCAGATCTGACTCGCATGATGGTCATCATAGAGTAGGCGGCGTCCTGCACAGCCATCTCAATAGTAACCCCGAGTCCATAGGAGCAGTGAAGGGGCTCGGTGGACCCAGGATAAGATGGAAATATCCTGACAGTGCAGAGATACTGGCTTTGATTAAAGTCTCGGAATTGCTCTTCGACCGTGTACTCAGGATACCAACGGTATCCAGCCTCAGTCATTACCCTGACCAACATGGCAGTATGGCCGGGTACATCTAGGCATCGAGTCAGGCGAACCACTTGATTGAGGTCGCGAGTGGCCATCTGAAAGCACAATCATAATGCAAAGGCATTAGAATTTCTAGCAAAATTTCGGCAGCATAACAGCTGTAAATGCTCAAGAAGGATTTTGAGACATTTGACAAAGGATTACATACACACTCATCATCATCATATCAAGTTCTGAGTCCATCCTAGCAACATAATGTGGTAGTAGAATTGAACTAGGCTTGTATTCATCAAACTTATAAGGTACTACTGATTAGTAACACGTGATCCTGATAGAGAGAATAGATCCTAATTCCTTAACCCCCGGTGGAAGAATAGACTGACTCAGATCAGAATGTCATAAGATAAAGGAGTAAAAAGAGCCTTACGTTCCAACCCACAAACAATTCCCCTACATATAACTAAAGAATTTCTAGACTCAACATTGACCGGTTCGGCTTGGAGAACCTACAGGCAGTCCGGCTCTGATGCCAACGCTGTCAGGACCCCAACTCGATGACACATCGATCTAGCCTGTAACACCTCATATCACTTTGCGGCCTCACGCACGGTATCCCCACGGGTGTCGCCTTACCTTTGCCCGGGACCGTTTGCGCCTTTTGGCTCACGTATATGATAGTGTCGCTAGCATCCATATGATAAGGAGCCCGGGCTGACATGACTAGTCGTAAACCCAAAGTGGCACAGACTTACAGGGACAGGCATCCATGACCCAGCTTCGAACGTGTCGGTCATCAGCAAGTGGGTCCGGGCTGTAGCACTGGGCTAGCAGGACTCCGGTAAACCGGGCTGTAGCGGGCTAACAGGACTCCGGTACTCAATGCGTGACATTTCCCCGAAGGGACAGACACCGGAACGAAGAAGGACACATGCCGGCCAGCCTAAGTGTTCCAGAGCAGTAGCAAGCTACCATGGCTCAGCGGTAACACTAGGAGACATTTCCCGGTAAGAGAGGCTACTAAAGATAAACAACTAGATAGTCAGATCCCACACATACCAAGCATTTCAATCATACACACAATATGCTCGATATGTGCAAATACAACAAGGCATCACAACATGACTCTACGACACAAGTACTTTATTTAAGGCTCAGAGAGCCATACATAACATACACAAGGTACGGGTCTCACGACCCAGCATTCAAGTCATACAGTCATACAAACCAGCAGCGGAAGTAACTTGTCTGAGTACAGACAACTAGAAAGATAAAAGAGGCTTGGAAAGCCTAGCTATACTACGTGGTCCTTCACAAGCTCAGGATCACCACCTGGGCCTTTAGCCTACTCATTGATGTCAACGTCTACGTAGAACCCATCAGAAGGGGTTGCAGCGTCTTCTGTAAAAATGTAAATTATAGCAACATGAGTACAAAGGTACTCAGCAAGACTTACATCAGATCCTACATACATGCATATTATCAAGAAGGGTTGGTGGAGTTATTGCAGCAAGCCAGCTTTGACTCTTGGCTAGGCTAACCTACGAGACTCCAACTTGAAATGGTTTTGCGCACACGAGTCCACTACTCACCACTTCAATACACTACCGAGGATCCACCTCCGTCTTCCTACGGAAGAGCCATCCTCGGCACTCACACTTATCTTGAGGCTTTTAGTAGTTTCCATTTACTTGTCTATGAACTGTATAGGCAACCAAGTAGTCCTTTACCGCGGACGCGGCTATTCGAATAGATCATGATAACCCTGCAGGGGTGTACTTCTTCATACATGTTTCCACCACTTAGCGTCTGCACACGACATGTGCTCGGCAGACTTCAAGCGAAAGCCGACGTGGGTGTAGACCACGACCTACCTAAACACCTAAGCCTCTAGTCCAGGTTTATCGCCTATCCAGGTTCCATCCGCAGGGAGTCCGGCCGAGGTTTCCCATACGGCCCCGAACGATGTGAACAGGGTTCCCGAGATACCTAACGGGTATTCGGTACACCCGGCCACGTACCTACCGCATCACAGCCCACCCCTACGGTCAGCGCTGTCCACGGCCTCCAGTAGGCTACAAACACCAGAAACTACTTGCAACTCCTGGACAGAGAGCTAGGGTGAATAAGAAGTCGAGCGGGGTCATATTTCAGGGCCCAATGCATGGTAGTAGCTGTATCTTAAATCACACATACAGATCTCAGTGCTTAAGGTCGGCTTCAATGAAACAACCCACCATGTACTCCTACATGGCCTCTCATCGATACCTTTACCAAATCGTGTTCACCACACCACTCTCATTACCGACATAATCATTTCACTCTAGCCCATCACCCAGATGAACCAGACCTGACACGACTCTAAGCATAGCAGGCATAGCAAGGTAGGAACAACACATACATATGGCTCAATCAACTCCTACACATGCTAGTGGGTTTCATCTAGTTACTGTGGCAATGACAGGTCATGCAGAGGAAATGGGTTCAACTACCGTAGCACACAGCAGTTTGAAACGCGTTGTCTTAATGCAGTAAAAGAGAGCAGGAGCGAGAACATGGGATTGTATCGATATGATCAAATGGTTGGTTGCTTGTCTGATGGTTCGATGCACTGATACGGTTCTTCGTTAGGGTAATCACGGTACTCCTCGGAGGCAGATCCTGCCGCAAAGAACACCGATACACAACCATCACCAAACAATGTGCAACAATATGATGCATGCATGAAACATAGCAATATGAGTGTGTTGGGCTAATGCAACTAAGACCAGAAGGGTTTGAACCAATTTGGAATCAAAGATTCAAATTTCAAACTCAAACATGGCCCTTTAAAGTGTTTTTCCTTGTTCTGCATTAAACATCAAGTTAACTTGTTTAGTCATGCATGAAAATAGTACAGATGGATAGATTGGATTTTTCTGATCATTTTTCATATATAATTTGTCTGATTTGGAGTTACAGAATAAAAGTTATGAATTTTTGAAGTTTAAATTATATTCTGGAATTTCCTATATTAGAATAATTCCAGAAAATCAATTATTGCGTCAGCCTGACGTCAGTGTGACGTCAGCAGGTCAACGGAACACGTCCGGGTCAAACCTGACAGTGGGTCCCGCATGTCAGGGTGATTAATTTAATTAAAGTTTAATTAAAACTAAACCTGTTTAATTAACAGGGCTGGGCCCCACCTGTCATTGACTCAGGGGAGTCAACCAGGGCCCACCCGTGGTCAAACCCGGGTCGGCTGCACCGGCGTTTAGCCGCCGGCGAGCCCGACGCGGCGGCGGAAGTGATTTTTGCCGTTCCGGCAACCAAACGAGCCGCGGAGGGCACCGGAGCGGAGCTGAGGTCGAGCCGCAGCTCTTGGTGGAGTCCGTTGGGGTCGGGGTGGCCGGAGTTGGCGCCGGCGACGACTTTGGCGGCCACCGGAGTTCGGCCAAAGTCGAACTTGTCGCTAGGGGGATCGGTGAGGTGCGGGGAGTGCACGGTTGGGCCTAACGCAGCGTGGTGAGTGCGTTGGACACCGCGGGTTGGCCGGAGGATGGCCGGGAGCACGTCGGCGACGAGATCCGCGGCGGTGCGTGCGTGTGATCTTCGTGCGGTGGCTACACGGCTCGGGAATGAGAGAGAGAGGGTCGGAGGGGTAGCTAGGCTCACAGCGCTCCCGTAGAGGCCACCGGCGGGGTCGGGGACGAGCTGAGGCGGCGACGGCGTTGAAGGGGATCTCCGGCGACGGCGAGCTCGGGCGAGGTCGGTGCGGTGGTCTCGGGCCGCACGAGCACACGGGGCTCGGCTAGCTCGATGAAGTGGACGGCGGCGGAGCTCCTGGACACGGCGGCACGGCGTGGGGTTGACGGAGGGCGTGGCTACGGCGAGGGGGTGGCGGCGATGGCGTCGGCCATGGCGTGGGAGAGCGAGGGAGAGGAGCTGGAGAGGAGAGGGGGTGTCTGGGAGGTTCGGGGGAGAGAGGGAGGCCGATTCACGGCGTTAGCCGGGCGAGGGAGGCGGCGAGGCGGCGAGCAGGTGCGTGGCACCCATGCGGTGCTCGCCGTCGAGCACCTGCCTGCCTGCCTGGCCGGCAAGCAGCTCGCTGGCGCGGTGCTGGGCTGGGCCGGCAGGTGGGCCGGGTGCTGGGCGCCAGGTAAGCTTTTCCATTTCTTTCTGTTTTCTGTTTTTTTAATACTTCTGCAACTTTGTTGAATTAAATAAAATACTTAGGCTACTCCTAAAATCACCAAACTACTCCTGGTCCATAGTTGGATTATTTCCAACATGAAACATTTTAGTTTGGAGATATTTGAGCATTTAAATATTTTATATAATTTTAAATGCCCAAATTCAAATACTTATGATTTAATTCAAAAACCCTAAGCTGGCCTAGGAAAATGTGCACCACTTTTGGCAGAGGTTCTGAACCAAGACAAAAATGATGGGCATTTTAGAAGGGCATTTCAGGTTCATTGAAAAAGTTTTTAGTAAACCCTAATTGGTTTCAGAGGGGACTGGGGGTTCTGTCATCCCCATTTCAGGTTTCTGATGAAAGAGTAAACATGATGCAACACTCTAATGCATGGCTAACTAGGATGTGACACAAGCTCTCTTAAAGGGGGAGCACATTCTTGGACTAACCAATGTGTCTTTTGCCAAAGATCGTCCTTGTAGTGCTTGCATTGCCGGAAAGCTTCATGAAAAAGCTCACAAGGTGAAGACTATCATCACCACCTTGAGGCCCCTCGAGCTTATCCATTTGGATCTTTTTGGGCCTCCCACCTATGATAGTTTGGGAGGAAGGAGATATTGCCTTGTCATTGTTGATGACTTCACAAGATATACTTGGGTGTTCTTTCTCAAGACTAAAGATGAAACTCAAGAAACCTTCATCAACTTTGCCAAAGAAGCTCAACGTCAACATAACTGTGAGATCAAGGCAATCCGGAGTGACAATGGCACCGAGTTCAAAAACTATACAATGGATGATTTCTTGAGTGAAGAGGGGATAAATCACCAATATGCCTCACCATATACTCCCCAACAGAATGGGGTTGCGGAGAGGAAGAATCGGACTCTTATTGAGATGGCTAGGACCATGCTTGATGAGTACAAATCACCATACAAGCTTTGGGCAGAAGCCATCAACACCGTGTGCCATGCTTCAAACCGGCTTTATCTCCGCAAGCTCAAGAACAAGACCCCTTATGAGCTCCTAATCGGGAGAAAGCCCAACGTCAAATACTTTCGGGTATTCGGTTGTAAGTGTTTCATTTTAAACAAAAAATCCCGGTTAGCTAAATTTGAGTCTAGAACTTATGAGGGCATATTTGTTGGATATGCATCAAACTCTCATGCTTCCCGAGTTCTCAATAAATCCACCGGATGCATTGAGGAAATGGTAAATGTGGAGTTTGATGAAGATAACGGCTCCCGCATGGAGCAAATTGTTCCTGGTGTTGTAGGTGATGAGGCTCCTTCACAAGCTATAAGGACAATGGGGATAGGCCACATTCTCCCACAAGAAACACCCCATGTCCAAGTAGAAGAAGAAGGAGTAAGAGCCCCTCTTGAGGATTCTCCTCAAGGCAAGTCATCACCAACGCCACTTGTCCAAGATGCTTCGGGAAATAATGAACCTATCCAAGAACAAGATCAAGACCCTCATATTCCTGAGCAAGATCAAGAGCAAACTCATCCGAATAATGAAGAACCAATCGTTGAGGCTCAAGATCAAGCTCAAAGTCATGATCAGGATCAAGATCAACCCCAACCACATGTGTCTTCATCGACATCACTTCCTACAGAGAAAGAACCTATGGTTGCAAAGAGAAGAGTGTCTCCAAGGCTAAAGCAATCTCAAGGGCAAGCCTTCTCATGAAGTCCAAAACCAAGTGAAGAAGAGCTTGACCGCAAAGAGCAAAAAGTGGTCGCCAAGCTGAAACATCTTCAACACCTCACCGAGAACATCTACGGAAGCATCAAAAAGGGGGTAACTACTCGTAGACGTTTGGCAAACTTTTGTGAACATCACTCGTTTGTCTCTTGTGTTGAACCCCTTAAGGTGGAAGATGCACTTGACGATCCGGATTGGATAGATGCCATGCATGAAGAACTCAACAACTTCACACGCAACAAAGTATGGACCCTTGTAGAAAGACCCAAGGAATTTCATAATGTCATTGGAACAAAGTGGATTTTCAAGAACAAACAAGATGAATATGGACAAGTAATAAGGAACAAGGCAAGGTTAGTGGCACAAGGTTTCACCCAAGTTGAAGGTTTGGACTTTGGTGAAACATTTGCCCCCGTTGCCCATCTTGAATCCATTCGCATCTTACATGCTTATGCCTCTCATCATGATTTCAAATTATATCAAATGGATGTTAAGAGCGCTTTTCTTAATGGTCCTCTTAAGGAGTTAGTGTATGTCAAGCAACCTCCCGGTTTTGAAGACCCCAATCATCCCTCTCATATTTATGAACTCCATAAGGCACTTTATGGACTCAAACAAGCACCTGGTGCTTGGTATGATCACCTTACGGCGTTCCTAAGCGAGAAAGGGTTCCAGATTGGGGTAATAGATTCCACTCTCTTTACAAAGAGGGTAAAAGGAGAGTTGTTTGTCTGCCAAATATATGTTGATGATATTATCTTTGGGTCAACTAACCATGCTATTAACGTTGAGTTTGAGAATCTTATGACTAAGGAATTTGCGATGAGCATGATGGGAGAGTTGAAGTTCTTTCTCGGTTTTCAAGTGAAGCAATTAAGAGGCAGAACCTTCATCAATCAATCTCGTTATATCCAAGACATGCTCAAGAGATTCAAAATGCAAGATATCCAGCCAAAGAAGACACCCATGGCCACAAATGGTCAACTTCATCTTGATCCAAATGGTAAAGAAGTGGATCAAAAGGTATATCGCTCCATGATCGGTTCCCTGCTTTACCTTTGTGCATCTAGGCCAGATATTATGTTGAGTGTGTGTATGTGTGCAAGATTTCAATCTGCTCCTAAGGAGAGCCACTATTCGGCAGTGAAAAGGATCCTTCGATATTTGCTTCATACCCCAAACTTAGGCCTTTGGTATCCCAAGGGATCTTCATTTGAGTTAATGGGTTACTCGGATTCAGATTGGGCTGGAGACAAGGTTGATCGCAAGTCCACCCCTGGTTCATGTCAATTTTTAGGAAGGTCGTTGGTAAGTTGGTCTTCAAAGAAGCAAAATTGTATATCTCTCTCCACAGCCGAAGCCGAGTATATTGCTGCCGGAAGTTGTTGTGCCCAATTATTATGGATGAGGCAAACTTTGATGGATTATGGTGTCAAATGTGACAAAGTGCCTCTATGGTGTGACAATGAGAGTGCCATCAATATCGCCGAGAATCCGGTTCAACATAGCAAGACCAAGCATATTGAGATTCGTCATCATTTCATTAGAGATCATGTGGCCAAGGGAAACATTGAGTTACTCCATGTCAACACCGAGAATCAACTTGTAGACATTTTCACCAAGCCTCTTGACGAAGCAAGATTTCGGGAGTTAAGGCATGAGCTAAATATCGTGGATATTAGTAACTTCAGATGAAACTCTTGCTCATACACACATACTCATGTACTATCTTGCTTAGATGTAGGCACATGTCTAGGGGGAGCTAGCTCAACCCATGAGCTATCTTATCCTGGAAGTGCATAAATCAAACTAAATCTTTCACATTAGCCACTTTAGGTGGTACTTGTGCTTCAAAGATGAGTATTGGTCTTCGGCCCAAGGTTCATATCTTCGCGGTGCCATACAAAGTAAACTCAAACATGGTGGCCTTGGCCACCGCCCTCGCTTGAGGGTTGTGTCTGTGTTTGTTTTGCCTGTGTTTCTTTTCTTTTTTGTTTTGTTCCTTCTACTTCTCTTTTGGTACAAGTGCCCCTCATATTCCCTTTCCATAGGATAGGTCTTTCCTCGCGGCGTATTCAGAAATATCGACCGAGTGCTTTGTGAAGTAAGGGGTAAGAGTATACACTCAGCCCCGTATTCAAAACAAGTCCACTCATGTCAAGTTCCTGAGTACCTCGTGCGCACGGGGCTGTACCGTGTACACGGGGCCCCCGTGCCCACGGGCTTTGTACCGTGCGCACGGGACCCCCGTGCGCACGGGGATCTCTTAGTCCGTGCGCACGGGGTCTGCGGTTTCTGGCCCTGAAGGTGGGGCGTGGGGGTGGCCTGGGCTCCTTTCCACCCATTCGCCCCCTCCACTCCCCAGACAGCCTCCAGCGCCGCCGCCGTCGCCTCCCCTCGCCGGAGCTCCTCCGGGCTTCGTCGGGGTTCTTCCTCGGTGGATCGGCATCCAGATGGGGTCCTCTTCCGGTTGGTCCTGCCTCCTTGGTCTTCCTCCTAGGGTTTCTTTCTTTTTCTCCAGCTTTAGGGTTTCTTTGCTCCCTAGATTTGGTTGATCTCAAATGTTGGTAGATAGAACTCTAGTGCGTAGTTCCTCTGGTCTCTCTGCTTCACCCACTCCCGGAGTTCATTCTGGTAGTGGCTGCGGTTGGGAGACCCCGTGTCCACGGAGTGTTTGACCCCCGTGTGCACGGGGCCCCGTGTCCACGGTCCTGTACCATGCGCACGGGACCCCCATGTGCACGGGCTATCCAGGAACTTTTTGCCTAGATTTCTGTCTATCCCCTTGCCTTTCATCTTGCACTTGTACTCATTTGTGGTTCATGCTTTGTGTTGTTGGGTGTTTGCGTGTGTTTCAGACTCCGCTGACAAGAGGTCTGAGCTTCATCGCAAACATGGAAAAAGAGGATAAGAGGACTTCACCATTGCTCGTCGTCAGCCGTCTGAAGGCATGGGTCAGGGGTCTGGGTCTGGTCAGGGCCGTGTTCGATGTGCTGCCTCAATGCGGCCCGTTGTAGAGGCTTCCGACAATTCTGAGGAAGATTATGACCCACAAGATGATGTTTACTACGCCAATCCCAATAATGATGATGAGATAGAAGAAGAAGATGATCGTGGTGAGGAAGATGAAGAAGAGGATGAGGAGTCTAGTCCGGAGCAAGCCATTCCGGGCGGGCGTGACCTCCGGAATTTGCCTCTTGTCAAGTGGACCAAGCTAGAAATCTGGGCTGAGAGACAGAGCCATCCGTATGTTGCTGCCACTGGTATGGGAGTGGATCCCCGGTTCAAGAATGAGTTTCAGCAAAGGGTCTATCATGAGCTTCTTATGACCAAGTCCAAGAAGTTTGCCCCTCACAAGCAAGTCAACACTGAGAGTTTGCGCGACAATGACCCTCTGTATCCCGGTGTGTACTCCGCTCTTGGACGACTGGGTCTGATTCCGTTTGTCACCTTCAACCACCCCTATAATGAAGATCTAGTGATGCAGTTCTTTGCCACTCTGTACTTCTCCAATGATTCTGCTTGCACACTCACCTGGATGTCCGGAACGCATCAGTGCTCAGCTCCTATGGCAAAGTTCTCCGAGATCATTCCCTATCAGTTCATGGATGAAGAGACCGTTTTTGATGAGTTTGGCGTTGTTCGGGAAAGTGGGCAGCGCACTAAAGATGAGATTGCCTTTGCTTACAAACAGGAGAAGTCTTTTGTCACTGGTTCAATCAAAGACCTCTTGCCTCTCTATGATACCATGCGCCATATCCTGAGGTATATCCTCACTCCAAAGGCCGGGGATTCCCATAACATTCGGAGCTCCATGCTTGATGTCTTTGTGTATCTTCATCAGAAGAAGAAAGTGGATGTTCTAGACTTCATGTACTACGAGCTGCGTCAGTGTGTTCAAGAGAACAAGTCCTTGATCTATGCTCCTTTCATACAGGCATTGATTGAGACCGTTTGTCCAGCAAAGTACATTGCCAGCTTCAAGACTTCTGTCCCCAAGCGCAACTCCAACTGGACCCCTGCTGCTCCTGCTCCCTATGTGCCTCTCAAGAAGGGGCGCAACCCTAGGCCTGAGGATCGTGCTACCTACACTCCAGGCATGTCCTCTACTGCACGGATCCCTCGTGGTCGGGCCAAGTCTGTTGGATCGGAGGCCATCTTTGCCAAGGGAGAGAATAAGTCATTGTTCAAGACCTTGAGCAACATGTTCAAGATGTGTCAGTCCATTCAGCATCGTTAGATCAAGGAAATCAACAAGGAGAAGCTTGTTCGGCGTGAGCAGAAGGCAGCAAGGGCTGCTGCTGGTGAGGAGGTCAGTCCAGGTTCAGAGGACGTCGAAAGTGAGGCCACTGCTCGGTCTTTCCCAATGGTCGGGTGGCGTTTTGATGATGATGATGATGCCTCGAGTGCTCCTCCTCTTGTCTAATGGGTCTCGTGTCGCCATTTGTCTCCTTTTTCTTGTCTTGATGACAAAGGGGGAGAAGTGGTGTGTGGTGTGCGTTCGTGTGTGTGTTGAGATCTCAAGCCTCGTGTTTCTCGCTGTTGGTTGGTTTTAGTTGGCTTGAGATACTCTTATTTACCTTCTGCCTGTGTGGTTGTGAGACTCTAGCCTTATTATCGAACCTTGCCATTATCCTCTTATGCTTATTAGGTCTCACATTATTTGCTCTCCCACACTGTGTCATGATTTCTAGGCACCGTTATAGGTTTATTTTGTTGAAACTCATGACGTTTCTATAATGATCTTGGTTGAACCTCCTATGAGTGTTCTAGATGCATTCTTGTTTTCGGGCACACTTTTAGGGGGAGCTATCATGATCATTATTTGTTCCATGGCTTTCTTTCTAGTTATCCTCCTTGCCATGCTCTAACCACGTTGTCATCAATGCACCAAAAAGGGGGAGACTGAAAGTGCTAAGTGGCACTTATGCTTTATTTTGGTGTGATGACAATGTGGTTAGTTGAACTAATATCGGTTGCTAAAGTTTATCTCAGGTTATTGGTTCTAAGTGCCCGCGATGGAGATGTGCGACCCCCATTTCAAAAAGGACAAAAGCGTTGTCTTTCGACGCTTCGAAGGTTTAGTTTTGGTTTGCTTCGAGTCGTAGGAAAGACCGCACTATCAAGAGGGGTCTGTGTGGATAAATGTCGTGTGGGAATGCCATTGCCGAGCCTCTCTCTCTTACCCTTCCCACTCCGAGCATCTTATAAGGGCCTAGTGTGTATGCTGTGGTACTCAGAAAGTTGCAACAGAAAGTTACTGGGTACCCCGTGCGCACGGAGTCTGTTGACCCCCGTGCGCACGGGGTACTGCGTAACTCTCTGGGTACCCCGTGCGCACGGGGTCTTTTGACCCCCGTGCGCATGGGGTACTACGTAACTCTCTGGGTACCCCGTGCGCACGGGGTCTTTTGACCACCGTGCGCATGGGGTGGTGTGATTGTCTCTGAGTACCCCGTGCGCACAGGGCTGACTTAGCCCGTGCGCACGGGGTCCAATGGGCAGAAATCCCCACCAGCCCCTGCACACTATATAAAGGGCCTTCTTCCACCTCCAACCCTCAACCCTAATGTCTTGTTGAGCTCCACCATTGCTACACCTCCTTTTGCTCAATACTCTCAATCCCTCCACCCAAACTTGTTGAAACTTTGGGGATTGGGAGAGCAAGACCCGATCTACATCTTGACCAAACCAAATCGCGTTCCCCGCAACATTTCTTCCCATTGACTTGTTACTCTTGGAGCTTGGGCTCCTAGGCGGCTAGAGGTTCCTCCGGAAGCTTCCTTGCTTGTGGTGTGCTCTGGAGAAGTTTGTAAAGGAGTGGTGGTCGCCTTCAAGACCAACCCCGAGTGATTCGAGGCTCATCCGTTGGGGGTGACTCGAAGGAGAATACGGTGAGCCTTCGGTGGCGTTCCGCAAGCTTTGGCTCCGGCACCGCTCCAAACGAAGATTAGCTCTTCCCCAAGGAAGAGTGAACTTCAGGTTAAAATCTGCGTCCTCGTCTCACTTGTGGTTAATCCTTTCCCGCACCTTTCCTTGTTGTTGTATGCTTGTTGGCTTGCTAAGTAGTTGTTTCCTAGCATATTTATCTTGGAGCTTACTTGTCATATAGGTTGCTTCACCTAGTTGCATATCTAGAGAACTCTTTTATCCGCTAAGCCTTAAAATCTACAAGAAAGATTAAAATTTGTAGTCTCCTATTCACCCCCCCCCCTCTAGTCGACTGTATCGATCCTTTCAATATGTGTAAATGTGTTCTGTGGATTCATATATTCACGTGTCATGCTGCTGGGAGAAAATCAAGAGGGCATGGAAGCCATGGCTTGCCATCAATTAAGCCTGGAAGTCGACTACATAACATGCCCGTCCTCCGGGTCAGAGAAGCTCCCGGCGAGCTGCAACTGCTGCATGGCTGGCAAAGGCTGCACGCTCCATCTATCCGGTGGGATCAACCAAACTTGCAATTAAATTCGTTGAGGTATTGTTGTAACTTCATGTCTCCATATAGAGCGTATGTATGAACGTATGTGTCTGTACTGTGTTAAAAATAATGTAGTTGGCGGTACAAGAAATAAGATTGGCGAAGGACATCGACTCTCAGGTGGATGCTTGCCTGGGAGGATACCGCCTCAAGAACTTCGCGCACAGACCGACGGATGGAACTAGAGGTGGAATCTTGATGGTGTGGTATGACTCCGCGGTAACCATCTCAAGTGTTCAGTATGGAACCTACCTTATTACCGCAACGGTTGCTCTCAACAATGCCTTGGCTTGTGACCAATAATAGGATATGGACGGCCAACAGGCTCCAATGTCGTGGGTGGCCTAACTGTGATCGTTGCCTCCTATGCAAGCAAGTTCAAGAAACCGCGGCTCACCTCCTTTTCCAATGCCGCTACACGGTTCGAGTTTGGGAAATGATCAAATCTTGGCTTGGCTTGGTTGATGTGAACCCTACAGTTTGGGTGGCGGTCCATTCGGTGAAAGTCTGGTGGAACCTCATTGACTCCAACATGTCGCAATCTCGATGGGCAATGATGTCTCTTATTATGCTGATCTCGTGAGAAATTTGGAACAAGAGGAATGCACAAGTATTCCGTAACACCGCGGTGCCGGTTGGGGTTCTTGTTGCTAGAATCAAAGATGTTTCAAAGCTATGGTGTCTTGCAGGGGCCAAGTATTTGAGTAATGTAGTGCCGCGAGAGTAACATTTTGTAATTCAGCCTTTGGCCAAAAAACTCTAAACCTTCTTCTTAATCAATGAAAGTGGCAAATCTTTTGCCCAATTTAAAAAAAAAAGATTGGCAAAGGAAGTGACCAATGAACAAGACAGTGCATTCTGGCAATTAAAAAATGAACATGGCAGAGTAGAGCAACTACCACAAGCTACATGCCTCCACACGATCACATGCAGGAGTGCTTTAGAGTAGGGATGGATTAACGACCTGCTCGGCTTGTTAACGCTCGACTCGTTCAACTCGTTATGCTTAATGAGAGAAAATCTTGCTTGCTCTGTTCGTTTGAAACTCATTAAACTCGTGAGCGCTCGTTAACATATAATACCGATTGGATTGATTAGATTGAATAGATGGTCTGTGGTGCTACGAAATGTTGTCATGCAATGTAGAAATGTGTGTTGGATTGTACTAACGAGCTTAATGAGTTACTTGTGAAACTCGTTAGCTCATTCGTTAAGCTTAACATGCTAAAATTTATGATTGGCTCTGCCCATTAAGAATCGAGCTACGAGCTATGCGCTCATCAGGGGCGGACCTAAAGAGAAAATGATCCGGTGTCCTAGTATGACCACTCATAGTTTTCATCTAAAGATGGGGTGTCACACATTATATTATACATGAAACTTACAAAGGAAACCTCTTGCACCTGTTCGCATATGAACACGTCACCGTGTGCCTCCAACACTGAGGGTGATGCACCGCATCTCACGTCGAAGGAGACCCAACCGGAAGCGCGGTACGCAAGCAGTCCGGCGGACACTTTTGAAGACCCGAAACCCCACGCGCCCGGGAGGGACCTCGTCTGGACACGCGGTGGCTATGGGCTGCCGTAGGTTGACC
Source organism: Triticum aestivum (assembly GCF_018294505.1). NCBI lineage: Eukaryota > Viridiplantae > Streptophyta > Magnoliopsida > Poales > Poaceae > Triticum > Triticum aestivum. Next base: position 239,880,273 of record NC_057801.1, read on the forward strand.
AGATCGCCCCTATGGCCTCGAGGTTCCTCGCCCTTCAATGAATAAGAACGAACGAAGAATGAGGAATAAGAATAATAAGGGAGATGGATAAAAGTGGGACCAGACGGCCCTCATCCATGCCTTGAACAGCATGTCCATGCAGCAGCCCGCCCCGCCGACCTCCGCTGGCGGCGAGTGGTACCTCGACACAGGCGCGACGTCACACATGGCCTCGTCCTCACGTATGCTCGCATCCTCTCACCCCACTACTTTCTCCCACATAGTTTTTGGCGACGGGTCGTCCTTGCCTGTCACACACTCCGGCCACCAGATCCTTCCCACTACATCTTCTCCACTCTCCCTCCGAAATGTTCTTGTCTGCCCAAATATAATCAAAAATCTCATCTCTGTTAAAACCCTCGCTCGCAATAATCCCGTTAATGTTGAGTTTGATGACCTCGGTTTTTCTGTCAAGGATGGCACACAAAGAAGGTGATCCTTTGATGTGATGACGACGACGGGCTCTACTCCGTCACCACAACTCCCACGCACCACGACCTTGTCGCCGCCACCGTGGATCTCTGGCACCAACGTCTCGGTCACCCGGGATGCGATGCCTTGGCGACCACTCTGCGGCAAGCATCGCCTTCTACAGTTGTTGCACCTGCCCACACCTGTCATGCCTGTCAATTAGGGAAAAACACCAGACTACCGTTTACAGATTTGCAACATGTATCCTACTTTCCTTTTCAGCTAGTTCATTGTGATGTGTGGACCTCGCCTATACAAAGCTTATCTGGATACAAATACTACCTAGTTGTGCTTGATGATTACATTCACTTTTTCTGGACATTCACTCTTCGTGCTAAATCTGAAGTTCTCCCCACCTTATTCACCTTTCAAACCCTCGTCTCTCGCCACTTTAACCTAAACATTCTAACACTTCAAACAGATAATGGGCGCGAATTCGACAATCACTCCAGCCGCGAGTTCTTCTCCACACACGGCATTGCTCTACGCATGTCATGTCCTTACACCAGCCCACAAAATGGCCGCGCCGAGCATATCTTACGAACCCTAAATGACACTGTCCGCAGCCTCCTAATCCATGCCTCCATGCCATTTTCCTTCTGGGTCGAAGCACTGAACACCGCCACCTTCGTTCTCAACATACGTCCATGTCGCCCGCGCCAGAATCTCACTCCGTTCTACCTGCTCTACGGTGCCCACCCAGACTACACAAACATGCGCATGTTTGGATGCCTATGCTACCCTAACACCACGGCCACTGCTGCTCATAAACTAGCTCCCCGATCGGCACCATGTGTTTTTCTCGGCTACTCGCCGAACCACAAAGGGTACCGTTGCTACAACCGATCGACCGGTAGAGTTCTCACTTCACGGCACGTCTTCTTCGACGAGAGCCCTTTCCCCTACCGCACCACTGAACCCACACCACCTGCATCAGCTGATGATGATGACAACTATCAGTCACCGAGTCCTCCAGATCGTCGGACCGTGCGTACTGCTTCACCAGCTACCAGTGTGGCCACGACTAACCCCCCTGTGCCCTCGACGCCTCAGTGCCAGTCACCACCAGCACTCCACCCCTGCCGATCGCCCACTCCATCTACCTCCCCGCACACACCTCCGAGCAACGACAACACATCGCCAACCCCGTCACCCCCTCCGCCTCCCGCCAAACCCACGCAATCCCCCCCCCCCGTGCCCACACACCGCATGGTCACCCGTGGTATGAACGACATCTTCCAGCCCAACCCCAAGTATGCGCTCCAAGCTCACGCAACCACCATTTCCCCCATACCCAAATCCGTGTGCACGGCATTGCGTGATCCGTTTTGGCTAACAGCTATGCAGGAGGAGTATAGGGCGTTGATGGCGAACAACACATGGACGGTAGTGCCGCGCCCACCCGGTGCCAACATTGTCACTGGGAAGTAGCTGTTCCGGCACAAGCTCAAGGCCGATGGCTCCCTGGAATGATACAAAGCCAGGTGGGTGGTCCTGTTGGGGAACATAGTAATTTCAAAAAAATCCTACGCACATGCAAGATCATGGTGATGCATAGCAACGAGAGGGGAGAGTGTTGTCCACGTACCCTCGTAGACTGTAAGCGGAAGCATTAGCACAACGCGGTTGATGTAGTCGTACGTCTTCATGATCCGACCGATCCAAGTACCGAACGCACGGCACCTCCATGTTCAGCACACGTTCAGCTCGATGACGTCCCATGAACTCCGATCCAGCGGAGCTTTGCGGGAGAGTTCCATCAGCACGACGGCATGATGACGGTGTCGATGATGCTACCGACGCAGGGCTTCGCCTAAGCACCGCTACGATATTATCAAGGTGGAATATGGTGGAGGGGGCACCGCACACGGTTGGGAGAGATCAACAGATCAATTTGTGTGTCTAGAGGTGCCCCCATGCCCCCGTATATAAAGGAGTGGAGGAGGGGGGAGGGCCGGCCCTCCTAGGGCGTGCCCTGGAGGAGTCCTACTCCCACCGGGAGTAGGATTCCCCCCCCCCTTCCAAGTAGTAGGAGTAGGAGTCAAGGAAAGGGAAAAGAGAAGAGAAGGAAGGAGGGGGCGCAGCCCCTCCCCCTAGTCTAATTCAGACTAGGCCTTAGGGGGCACGCAGCCTCCCCTCTCTCCTTCCCCTAAAGCCCAATAAGGCCCATATACTCCATGGCGAATTCCCGTAATTCTCCGGTACTCCAAAAATACCTGAATCACTCGGAACCTTTATGATGTCTGAATATAGTTGTCCAATATATCGATCTTTACGTCTCGACCATTTCGAGACTCCTCGCCATGTCCCTGATCTCATCCGGGACTCCGAACAACCTTCGATACATCAAAACACATAACTCATAATATAAATCATCAACAAACGTTAAGCGTGCGGACCCTACGGGTTCGAGAACTATGTAGACATGACCAAGACACGTCTCCGGTCAATAACCAATAGCGGAACCTAGATGCTCATATTGGCTCCCACATATTCTACAAAGATCTTTATCGGTCAAACCGCATAACAACATATGTTGTTCCCTTTGTCATCGGTATGTTACTTGCCCGAGATTCGGTCGTCGGTATCTCAATACCTAGCTCAATCTCGTTACCGGCAAGTCTCTTTACTCGTTCTGTAATACATCATCCCGCAACTAACTCATTAGTCACATTGCTTGCAAGGCTTATAGTGATGTGCATTACCGAGAGGGCCCAGAGATACCTCTCCGACAATCAGAGTGACAAATCCTAATCTCGAAATACGCCAACTCAACAAGTACCTTCAGAGACACCTGTAGACCTCCTTTATAATCACCCAGTTACGTTGTGATGTTTGGTAGCACACAAAGTGTTCCTCCGGTAAACGGGAGTTGCATAATCTCATAGTCATAGGAACATGTATAAGTCACACTGTTCAAGAAATCTTCCGATTCACCGATTAATCTTCCGATTTATCGCTAATCGGGGGTGACCGATAAGATTATTCCTTATCTTTGCCGTTTATCTTTTGAATCGATTATCGTTCTAACAAGCGATTTATCAGGAATCTACCGATAAATTAGACCTATTCATAGCATGAAGTTTGCAAAAACTATGTTTATTTATGTTTTGTGGACCTTGTTACGAAATATGTACTATTTTCTTATTTTGTTTGCCATTATACAAGGATTCAAAGGCTAGAAATCAAGGTAACACTTCTGTAAAATATTGTTTTGATGTTGAGTATAACGTATTTTAGTGTTGGGAACCTGATATTTGCAAAAAATATCCGATTAATAGTCGACCGATAAAATCGATTAATCGGCCGATCTCCGATTAATCTCTAATCCCTAGCTGACCGAAACGATAACGATAAGCGATATCCTCAACATTGATAAGTCATGAAGAAAGCAATAGCAACATACTAAACGATCAAGTGCTAAGCTAATGGGATGGGTCAAGTCAATCACATCATTCTCTAATGATGTGATCCCGTTAATAAAATGACAACTCATGTCTATTGCTAGGAAACTTAACCATCTTTGATTCAACGAGCTAGTCAAGTAGAGGCATACTAGTGAGACTATGTTTGTCTATGTATTCACACATGTATTATGTTTCCGGTTAATACAATTCTAGTAAACATTTATCATGAAATAAGGAAATAGATAATAACTTTATTATTGCCTCTAGGGCATATTTCCTTCAGTCTCCCACTTGCACTAGAGTCAACAATCTAGTTCACATCATCATGTGATTTAACACCAATATTCACATCTGTATGTGATTAACACCCATAGTTCACATCGTCATGTGACCAACACCCAAAGGGTTTACTAGAGTCAATAATCTAGTTCACATTGCCATGTGATTAACACCCAAAGAGTACTAAGGTATGATCATGTTTTGCTCGCGAGAGAAGTTTAGTTAACGGGTCTGTCACATTCAGAGTCGTATGTATTTTGCAAATATTCTATGTCTACAAGGCTCTGCACGGAGCTACTCTAGCTAATTGCTCCCACTTTCAATATGTATCCATATTGAGACTTAGAGTCATCTGGATTAGTGTAAAAGCTTGGATCGATGTAACTCTTTACGACGAACTCTTTTATCACCTCCATAATCGAGAAACATCTCCTTAGTCCTCACTAAGGTATTCTTGACCGCTGTCTAGTGATCTACTCCTAGATCAAAATTGTACTCCCTTGCCAAACTCAGAGCAAGGTATACAATAGGTCTGGTTCACAGCATAGCATACTTTATAGAACCTATGACTGAGGCATAGGGAATGACTTTCATTCTCTTTCTATTTTCTGCCGTGGTCGGGATTTGAGTCTTACTCAATTTCACACCTATGCAACACAGGCAAGAACTCTTTCTTTGACTGTTCCATTTTGAACTACTTCAAAATCTTGTCAAGGTATGTACTCATTGAAAATCTTATCAAGCGTCTTGATCTATCTCAATAGATCTTGATGCTCAATATGTAAGTAGCTTTACTGAGGTCTTTCTTTTGAAGAATTCCTTTCAAACACTCCTTTATGCTTTCCATAAAATTCTACATTATTTCTGATCAACAATATGTCATTCACATATACTTATCAGAAAGGTTGTAGTGCTCCCACTCACTTTCATGTAAATACAGGCTTCACCGCAAGTCTGTATAAAACTATATGCTTTGATCAACTCATCAAAGCGTATATTCCAACTCCGAGATGCTTGCACCAGTCCATAGATGGATCACTGGAGCTTGCACACTTTGTTAGCACCTTTCGGATTGACAAAACCTTTTGGTTGCATCATATGCAACTCTTCTTTAAGAAATCCATTAAGGAATGTAGTTTTGACATCCATTTTCCAAATTTCATAAAATGCATGATTTGGACAGACTTTTAAGCATCAATACGAGTGAGAAAATCTCATTGTATTCAACACCTTGAACTTGTCGAAAACCCTTTTCGAAAATTCGAGCTTTGTAGATAGTAACACAACTATCAACGTCTGTCTTCCTCTTGAAGATCCATTTATTTTCTATGGCTTGCCGATCATCAGGCAAGTCAACCAAAGTCCACACTTTGTTCTCATACATGGATCCTATCTCAGATTTCATAGCCTTAAGCCATTTCGTGGAATCTGGGCTCATCATCGCTTCCTCATAGTTCGTAGGTTCGTCATGGTCAAGTAATATGACCTCCGGAACAGGATTACTGTACCACTCTGGTGCGGATCTTACTCTGGTTGACCTACGAGGTTCGATAGTAACTTGATCCAAAGTTTCATGATCATGATCATTAACTTCCTCACTAATTGGTGTAGGCATCACTGGAACTGGTTTCTGTGATGAACTACTTTCCAATTCGAGAGAAGGTACAATTACCTTATCAAGCTCTACTTTCCTCCCACTCACTTCTTTCGAGAGAAACCCCTTCTCTAGAAAGGATCCATCTTAGCAACGAATATTTTGCCTTCGAATCTGTGTTAGAAGGTGTACCCAACAGTTTCCTTTGGGTATTTTATGAAGACGCACTTCTCCGATTTGGGTTCGAGCTTATCAGGTTGAAACTTTTTCACATAAGCATCGCAGCCCCAAACTTTAAGAAACGACAACTTTGGTTTCTTGCCAAACCACAGTTCATAAGGCATCACCTCAACGGATTTTGATGGTGCCCTTTTTAAAGTGAATGCAGCTCTCTCTAATACATAACCCCAATACGACAGTGGTAAATCGGTAAGATACATCATAGATTGCACCATATCCAATAAAGTGTGGTTACGACGTTCAGACACACCATTACGCTGTGGTGTTCCATGTGGCATGAGCTGTGAAACTATTCCACATTGGTTGTAAATGAAGGCCAAACTCGTAACTCAAATATTTGTCTCTGTAATCATATTGTAGAAACTTTATTTTCTTGTTATGATGATTCTCCACTTCACTCTGAAATTCTTTGAACTTTTCAAATGTTCTAGGCTTGTGCTTCATTAAGTACATATACTCATATCTGCTCAAATCATCTGTGAAGGTCAGAAAATAACGATACCTGCCACGAGCATCAACACTCGTTGGACCGCATACATCGGTATGTATTATTTCCATCAAGTCAGTAGCCCGTTCCATTGTTCCGGAGAACGAAGTTTTAGTCATCTTGCCCAAAAGGCACGGTTCGCAAGCATCAAATGATTCATAACCAAGTGATTCCAAAAATCCATCTTAATGGAGTTTCTTCATGCGCTTTACATCGATATGACCCAAACGACAGTGCCACAAATAAGTTGCACTATCATTATCAACTTTTCATCTTTTGGCATCAATATTATGAATATGTGTATCACTACGATCGAGATCCAACAAACTATTTCATTGGGTGTATGACCATCGAAGGTTTTATTCATGTAAACAGAACAACAATTATTCTCTGACTTTAAATGAATAACCGTATTGCAATAAACATGATCAAAACATATTCATGCTCAATGCAAATGCCAAATAACATTTATTTAAGTTTAACACTAATCCCGAAAGTATAGGGAGTGTGCGATGATGATCATATCAATCTTGGAGCCACTACCAACACACATTGTCACTTCACCCTCAACTAGTCTCTGTTTATTCTGTAACTCCTGTTTCGAGTTACTAATTTTTAACAACCAAACAAGTACCAAATACCCAGGGGCTATTATAAACACTAGTAAGGTACACATCAATAACCTGTATATCAAATATACCCTTGTTAACTTTGCCATCCTACTTATCCACCAAATATTCAGGGTATTTTCGCTTCCAGTGGCCATTTCCTTTGTAGTAGAAGCACTTAGTTTCAGGCTTTGGTATAGCTTTGGGCTTCTTCATAGGAGTGACAACTTGCTTGCCATTCTACTTGAAGTTTCCCTTTCTTTCCCTTTGCCCTTTTCTTGAAACTAGTGGTCTTGTCAATCATCAACACTTGATGCTCTTTCTTGATTTCTACCTTCGTCGATTTCAACATCACGAAGATCTCGGGAATCATTTTCGTCATCCCTTGCATACTATAGTTCACCACGAAGTTCTAGTAACTTGGTGATGGTGACTAGAGAACTCTGTCAATCACTATCTTATCTGGAAGATTAACTCCCACTTGATTCAAGCGATTATAGTACCCAGACAATCTGATCACATGCTCACTAGTTGAGCAATTCTCCTCCATCTTTTAGCTATAGAACTTGTTGGAGACTTCATATCTCTCAACTCGGGTATTTGCTTGAAATATTAACTTCAACTCCTGGAACATCTCATATGGTCCATGATGTTCAAAACGTCTTTGAAGTCCCGATTCTAAGCCGTTAAGCATGGTGCACTAAACTATCAAGTAGTCATCATATTAAGCTAGCCAAACGTTCATAAAGTCTGCATCTGCTCCTGCAATAGGTCTGTCACCTAGCGGTGCATCAATGACATAATTCTTCTATGCAGCAATGAGGATAAACCTCAGATCATGGACCCAGTCCGCATCATTGCTACTATCATCTTCCAACTTAGTTTTCTCTAGGAACACATATAAAACATAGGGAAGCAACAACGCGAGCTATTGATCTACAACATAATTTGCAAAATACTATCAAGACTAAGTTCATGATAAATTAAAGTTCAATTAATCATATTACTTAAGAACTCCCACTTAGATAGACATCCCTCTAATCATCTAAGTGATCACGTGATCCAAATCAACTAAACCATGTCCGATCATCACGTGAGATGGAGTAGTTTTCAATGGTGAACATCACTATGTTGATCATATCTACTATATGATTCACGCTCGACCTTTCGGTCTCCAGTGTTCCGAGGCCATATCTGCATATGCTAGGCTCATCAAGTTTAACCCGAGTATTTCTGCGTGTGCAAAACTGGCGTGCACCCATTGTAGATGAACGTAGAGCTTATCACACCCGATCATCACGTGGTGTCTCGGCACGACGAACTTTGGCAACGGTGCATACTTAGGGAGAACACTTTTACCTTGAAATTTAGTGAGAGATCATCTTATAATGCTACCGTCAATCAAAGGAAAATAAGATGCATAAAAGATAAACATCACATGCAATCAATATAAGTGATATGATATGGCCATCATCATCTTGTGCTTGTGATCTCCATCTCCGAAGCACCGTCATGATCACCATCGTCACCGGCTCGACAACTTGATCTCCATCGTAGCATCGTTGTCGTCTCGCCAACTATTGCTTCTACGACAATCTCTACCGCTTAGTGATAAAGTAAAACAATTACGTGGCGATTGCATTGCATACAATAAAGCGACAACCATATGGCTCCTGCCAGTTGCCGATAACTCTGTTACAAAACATGATCATCTCATACAATAAAATTTAGCATCATGTCTTGACCATATCACATCACAACATGCCCTGCAAAAACAAATTAGACATCCTCTACTTTGTTGTTGCAAGACGTGGCAGCTACGGGCTGAGCAAGAACGGTTCTTACCTATGCATCAAAACCACAACGATAGTTCGTCAAGTTAGTGTTGTTTTAACCTTCTCAAGGACCGGGCGTAGTCACACTCGGTTCAACTAAAGTTCGAGAAACTGACACCCGCCAGCCACCTATGTGCAAAGCACGTCAGTAGAACCAGTCTCGCGTAAGCGTACGCGTAATGTCGGTCCGGGCCGCTTCATCCAACAATACCGCCGAACCAAAGTATGACATGCTGGTAAGCAGTATGACTTGGATCGCCAACAACTCAGTTGTGTTCTACTCATGTATATAACATCTACGCATAAACCTGGCTCTGATACCACTGTTGGGGAACATAGTAATTTTAAAAAAATTCATACGCACACGCAAGATCATGGTGATGCATAGCAACAAGAGGGGAGAGTGTTGTCCACGTACCCTCGTAGACCGTAAGCGGAAGCGTTAGCACAACGCGGTTGATGTAGTCATACATCGTCACGATCCGACCGATCCAAGTACCAAACGCACGGCACCTCCAAGTTCAGCACACGTTCAACTCGATGACGTCCCACGAACTCCGATCCAGCAGAGCTTTGCGGGCGAGCTCCATCAGCACGATGGCGTGATGAAGGTGTTGATGATGCTACCGACGCAGGGCTTCGCCTAAGCACCGCTACGGTATTATCGAGGTGGAATATGGTGGAGGGGAGCACCGCACACGGCTGGGAGAGATCAACAGATCAACTTATGTGTCTAGAGGTGCCCCCTGCCCCCGTATATAAAGGAGTGGAGGAGGGGGGAGGGCCGGCCCTCCTATGGCGCGTCCTGGAGGAGTCCTACTCCCACCAGGAGTAGGATTCCCCCCCCCCCTTCCAAGTAGTAGGAGTAGGAGTCAAGGAAAGGGAAAAGAGAAGAGAAGGAAGGAGGGGGCGCAGCCCCTCCCCCTAGTCCAATTCGGACTAGGCCTTGGGGGGCGCGCAACCTCCCCTCTCTCTTTCCCATAAAGCCCAATAAGGCCCATATACTCCACGGCAAACTCCCGTAACTCTCCGGTACTCCGAAAAATATCCGAATCACTCAGAACCTTTCCGATGTCCGAATATAGTCGTCCAATATATCGATCATTATGTATCGACCATTTCGAGACTCCTCGTCATGTCCCCATCTCATCCGGGACTCCGAACTACCTTCGGTACATCAAAAGACATAACTCATAATATAAATCGTCACCGAACGTTAAGCGTGCGGACCCTACGGGTTCGAGAACTATGTAGACATCACCGAGACACGTCTCCGGTCAATAACCAATAGCGGAACCTGGATGCTCATATTGGCTCCCACATATTCTATGAAGATCTTTATCGGTCAAACTGCATAACAACATACGTTGTTCCCTTTGTCATCGGATGTTACTTGCCCGAGATTCGATCGTCGGTATCTAGTTACCTAGCTCAATCTCGTTACCGGCAAGTCTCTTTACTCGTTCCGTAATACATCATCCCGCAACTAACTCATTAGTCACATTGCTTGCAAGGCTTATAGTGATGTGCATTACCAAGAGGGCCCAGAGATACCTCTCTGACAATCGAAGTGACAAATCCTAATCTCGAAATACGCCAACTCAACAAGTACCTTCAGAGACACCTGCAGAGCACCTTTATAATCACCCAGTTATGTTGTGATGTTTGGTAGCACACAAAGTGTTCCTCCGGTAAACGGGAGTTGCATAATCTCATAGTCATAGGAACATGTATAAGTCATGAAGAAAGCAATAGCAACATACTAAACGATCAAGTGCTAAGCTAATGGAATGGGTCAAGTCAATCACATCATTCTCTAATGATGTGATCCTATTAATCAAATGACAACTCATGTCTATGGCTAGGAAACTTAACCATCTTTGATTCAATGAGCTAGTCAAGTAGAGGCATACTAGTGACACTATGTTTGTCTATGTATTCACACATGTATTATGTTTCCGGTTAATACAATTCTAGCATTAATAATAAACACTTATCATGAAATAAGGAAATAAATAATAACTTTATTATTGCCTCTAGGGCATATTTCCTTCAGGTCCGCGGCTTCTCACAACGACCAAGCATGGACTTTGACGAAACCTTCAGCCATGTTGTCAAGTCTGCTACCGTTCGTGCCATGCTCGCCATTGCCGCGTCGCGAGACTGGCCCGTCCATCAAATGGACGTGAATAATGCCTTTCTTCACGGGCAGCTGGCCAAGCGCGTCTACTGTCAACAACCTGCAGGCTTTGTCGACCACGACCACCCCGACTTCGTCTGCCTCCTCGACAAGTCTCTGTACGGCCTCAAGCAGGCTCCCCGTGCCTGGTTCGACCGGTTCGCCACGTTCCTGCGCATGGTCGGCTTCACGGCGGCACGCTCTGACCCGTCGTTGTTCGTGTACCACTCCGATGGCGGCATGTACCTCCTCCTGTACGTCGACGACATCATGCTCACTGCCTCGTCGCGCTGTCTTCTACAACACATCTAGAAGCGACTCTTCTCCGAGTTCTCGATGAAGGACCTCGGTCCGCTACACTACTTCCTCGGCATCAGCGTGATGCGCAGCAGCTTTGGCTTCTTCCTGTCGCGGAGCAAATACGCGGAGGAGCTCCTGGACCGCGCCAACATGACCACGTGCAAGGCCTCGCCGACGCCCGTGGACACTCGTGCCAAGCTGTCCGCATCCAATGGCTCTCCTTTTGTAGATTCCTAGGAGTACAGAAGCCTGGTCGGGGCGCTCCAGTACCTCACCATGACTCGACCCGACCTCGCCTATGTTGTCCAGCAAGCATCCCTACATATGCATGATCCGCGGGACCAGCACTTGGCGCTCGTCAAGCGCATACTACGGTACCTGCAGGGGACGGCGACGCATGGTCTACACCTACATTGCTCGTAGGCCCACGACCTCGTCGCCTATTCGGACGCCGACTGGGCCGGTTGCCCGGACACGCGACGTTCCACCTCCGGCTACACCGTTTTCCTCAGTGATGCCCTGATCTCTTGGTCCTCGAAGTGTCAAGCCACGGTGTGCAGATCAAGTGCAGAGGCCGAATATCGTGTTGTCGCCAACATCGTTGCCGAGTGTTGCTGGCTCAGGCAACTTCTGGGAGAGCTGCGCATCGACATCCCCAAGGCCACGGTCGTGTACTGTGACAACATCTCCAGTGTCTACATGGCGGCCAAACCTGTTCATCACCAGCGTACCAAGCACATCGAACTCGACATACATTTTGTTTGTGAGAAGGTGGCACTTAGCGAGCTTCACATTCTACACGTCCCAACCACGCAGCAGTTCCCCGACGTGATGACAAAGGGGTTACCTACTGAGGGAGTCCTGGATTAAGGGGTCCTCGGACAGCCGGACTATATACTTTGGCCGGACTGTTGGACTATGAAGATACAAGATTGAAGACTTCGTCCTGTGTGTGGATGGGACTCTCCTTTGCGTGGAAGGCAAGCTTGGATATTCGGATATGTAGATCTCCTTATCTGTAACCGACTCTATGTAACCCTAGCCCCCTCCGATGTCTATATAAACCAGAGGGTTTAGTCCGTAGGACAAGAACAATCATAATCATAGGCTAGCTTCTAGGGTTTACCCCCCTACGATCTTGTGGTAGATCAACTCTTGTAATACTCATATCATCAAGATCAATCAAGCAGGAAGTAGGGTATTACCTCCATCGAGAGGGCCCGAACCTGGGTAAAACATCGTGTCCCCTGCCTCCTGTTACCATTAGCCTTAGACGCACAGTTCGAGACCCCCTACCCGAGATCTGTTGGTTTTGACACCGACAATGGTGCTTTCATTGAGAGTTCCACTGTGTTGTTGCGGTAAGGCTTGATGGCTCCCTCAATCATCTTCAATGATGCGATCTAGGGGGAGGTTTTCCTCCCCAGACAGATCTTCGTATTCGGTGGCTTCGTACTGCGGGCCAACTCGCTTGGCCATATAGAGAAGATTGATAGCTACGCCCTTGGCCATCAGGTCAGGTTTGGAAGCTTAAACTATACTGCCGAAATCCGCGGAGACTTGATCTTTGACGGATTCGAGCCCATGCTAGGTGCGCCGAACGGTCACGGCAGGCATGACTTTGATCTGCCGCCGGACAGTGTTCGGGAGATCACGCCTGCGGCGGCGCCGGAAATCAATCCGGAGCAGATCGTGCCCTCCGAGGACGGGTGGATGGACCCCGCCACGGAGGCTGTGCACTCATCAGCGCTAGAGCCGAACCCTGATCCCACCTCCTGTGAGGGTGGTGTCATCGGACCCTCGAACTCGTCTCCGGCTACAGGATCCGAACCGCGTGCGTCCGTGCCTATCAAATCTGATTGGGCACCGGTCATGGAGTTCACCGCCGCGGATATTTTTTAGCACTCGCCCTTGGGTGACGTGCTAAACTCATTAAGGTCTCTTTCCTTGTCAGGAGATTCTTGGCCGAACTATGTTCGGCTCGAGTGGGGAGCGGACGACAAAGAAATTCGTCCCCCACCCACCACCCACTTTATAGCCACTGTCGATGACTTAACCGACGTGCTTGACTTCGACTCCGAAGACATCGACGGTATGGACGACGATGCAGGAGAAGAACAGGAACCACCGCCTATAGGGCGCTGGACAACCACCTCATCATATGATATTTATATGGTGGGCACCCCTAAAGAAAACAATGGCGATGAGGCAACGGAAGATAACCCCTTGGAGAAGCAATCTAGACACCGGCGTCATCGGCGCCGCTCCAAGCCCCGCCATAGCAAAAATAGTGATACCGGCACAAGAGATAACAATCCGGATGGTGCCGAAGACGAAGACAATCCTGCCCAGCCAGGCTTCGAGCAGGCCGAGCAAGAGGATGGGCAAGCTAGCCCTAAAAAATAGGCAACTGATGGAGAATCAGAGACGATAATTACATGCCTCTCTCCGAAGACAAAGTGAGCCTTGGCGACGAAGAATTCATCGTGCCGGAGGATCTCGTCGAGCAGGAGCGCTTCAAAAGTCGGCTTATAGCCACTGCAAAAAGCCTGAAGAAAAAGCAGCAATAGCTTCAAGCTGATCAAGATCTGCTAACTAGTAGATGGACCGAGGTCCTGGCTGCCGAGGAATACGGACACGAGCACCCTAGAAAAAGCTACCCAAAGCGGAGGCTGCTACCTCAACTCGAGGAGGAGGCTTTAAAGCCCACGCTACCAGCGCATGATGCGGCTGACCGGCCACCCCGTGTCTGCAACAAAATGGCGTACCAACCCGAAATCCAGACCATACCCCGTGGCCAATCAAACAATAACACTAAGGCCCGGGGCTACACGAAGGACCTGCGAGATGTATTGGAAAACAAAGCAGGACAGTCAAGATCAATCTACGGATCACGAGGGCGCCCCACAAGACGTGACGATGACCGTCACACCGGATACAATAAACCAAAGTCCGGCCGGGCCGAATACAATAGACCGGGTTCATTTGAACTACGTCGGGATGTAGCCCGGCATAGAGGCCCCGCGCACCCCTTATGCTTCACTGATGAAGTTATGGATCACGAATTCCCAGAAGGGTTCAAACCCGTAAACATTGAATCATATGATGGCACAACAGACCCCGCGGTATGGATCGAAGATTTTCTTCTCCACATTCACATGGCCCGCGGCAATGACTTACATGCCATAAAGTACCTACCACTTAAGATAAAAGGACCGGCTCAGCATTGGCTGAATAGCCTGCCAGCAAGATCCATTGGCAGTTTGGAGGATCTGGAAGACGCGTTCCTCGATAACTTCCAAGGCACTTATGTGCGACCACCGGATGCTGATGACTTAAGTCACATAACGCAACAGCCGAGAGAGTAAGCCAGAAAATTCTGGACTCGGTTCCTAACTAAAAAGAACCAAATTGTCGACTGTCTGGATGCCGAAGCCTTAGCGGCCTTCAAACACAACATCCGTGACGAATGGCTCGCCCGACATCTCGGCCAAGAGAAGCCAAAGTCCATGGCAGCCCTCACGACACTCATGACCCGCTTCCGCGTGGGCGAGGACAGCTGGCTAGCTCGTAACAACATCACACCCAAAAACTCAGGCGATTCAGACGCCAGGGATAGCAACGGCAAGCCACAACGAAATAGACACAAGCGTCGCAATGATGGTGATAGCGCCGAAGACACGGCAGTCAATGCCGGATTCAGAGGCTCTAAATCCGGACAGTGGAAAATGCCATTCAAAAGAAACAGTCTGGGCTCGTCCAACTTGGACCGCATTCTTGATCGCTCGTGTCAAATTGACGGCACCCCCGATAAACCAGCCAACCACACAAACAGGGAATGTTGGGTGTTTAAATAGGTCGGCAAGTTGAATGCTGAAAACAAGGAAAAGGGGCTACATAGCGATGACGACGAGGAGCCCCGGCCGCCGAACACGGGAGGACAGAAGTAATTCCATTCCTAGGTGAAAACAGTGAATATGATATACGCAACCGATATTCCCAAGCGGGAACGGAAACGTGCACTAAGGGACGTCTATGCGATGGAGCCAGTCGCCCCAAAATTCAACCCATGGTCCTCTTGTCCGATCACTTTCGATCGTAGGGACCATCCTGCCAGTATCCGTCATGGCGGTTCGGCCGCATTGGTCCTTGACCCCATCGACGGATTCCATCTCACACGAGTCCTCATGGATGGTGGCAGCAGCCTGAACCTGCTTTGTCAGGATACAGTGCGCAAAATGGCATCGACCCTTCAAGGATCAAGCCCACAAAAACCACCTTCAAAGGTGTCATACCCGGTGTGGAGGCCTGTTGTGCGGGCTCAATCACACTGGAAGTGGTCTTCGGATCTCCGGACAATTTCCGAAGCGAGGAGTTAATCTTCGACATTGTCCCCTAACGCAGTGGCTATCATGCACTGCTCGGACGAACCGCATTCGCCAAATTCAATGCGGTACCGCATTATGCATACCTCAAGCTCAAAATGCTGGGACCTCGTGGGGTTATTACAGTTAATGGAAACACAGAGCGCTCGCTTCGCATGGAGGAGCACACTACGGCCCTCGCGGCGGAAGTACAAAACAACCTTCTTAGGCAAACAGCCAATTAGGCGATAAAGAACCCGGATACCGTCAAGCGATTCTGGAGTACTCCACAACAGGATCGTCCGACACGTCCAGAGCTCGACTAGCAATTCGGCCTCCGTCCTAGTTCCAGTGAAGCGGCGACATTCGTGCCGCGCGTACACAACTACGCACTTAAAATACCCTGGGCATAGTCGGAGGCACGGCCATGACACGGTCCACAACGCGGTTTGACCACCCCAGGACCCACGCATCTTTGCACCCTCCTTTTTTCTTTCAGGTCCCTATCTTCAGGAGGCTCTTCCGAAAGACTGGCTATCGTACACATAGCGGGACGGACACACCAGGAGGACAAGAAGCTTTAGCGTACAAGGGAATCCTCAGGTGGTCTCTGATAATAATTGTTATACCTGTTTTACATACCCGCATACCGCCCGCTCCTGGTCAGGATGTGTCAAACAGTCCTATTCTGCTTATCACACTACTTGTATATGTACGTTTTGACGTATCATTTGAATAACAAGGGGAAATAGTATACAACGTCAGCTTGCTATTACGTTTATTTACCCCTTTTTCTTTACTGCTTATTTATTATACCCGTGCATTTTGGCACGACCAGTTTGCTAGGGGCTTCAGTACCCCATAACCTGGCAAGACAAGTCCGAACACTTTCGATAGTGCGGCACCCCGAACTTATAGCACTATATGCATCGGCTTCGAACCATGTCTTGGGTCAATAGTTGGGTTTTCCCAGCTCCTTTGTTTTGGTACCTTACGTTCTACTATATTGGCTAAGGTAGCACAGGGAGAACTACTGCGATTGTGTCCCAGTTCTTCCGGACGAGCACCTCAGTAGAGAAAGTCGAAAACTGACTGTCATGATAAGGCGAGAGCTGGTCGCTGTTCGAGAGGTCTCAAATCCTTAAAGATTTTTTCCACTTCAGGCGAGGAATTGGCCTTGTCCGATTTAGGCGTGTATAGCGCCCCGAGTCCGGCTTTCTGGATACTAGGGGCTTCGCCAAAATTTAAAATTGTAGACTTCTGTAGGACCTTGAAGTATGTCTAGAGGGGGGGGGTGATTAGACTACTTGACCAATAAAAACTTAACCTTTTCCCAATTTTAGAGTTTGGCAGATTTTAGCTATTTTAGGACAAGTCAAGCAATCGTCACACAATTCAAGCAAGCATGCAAAGAGTATATAGGCAGCGGAAATTAAAGCATGCAACTTGCAAGAAAGTAAAAGGGAAGGGTTTGGAGGATTCAAACGCAATTGGAGACACGGATGTTTTTGGCGTGGTTCCGATAGGTGGTGCTATCGTACATCCACGTTGATGGAGACTTCAACCCATGAAGGGTAACGGTTGCGTGAGTCCACGGAGGGCTCCACCCACGAAGGGTCCACGAAGAAGCAACTTGTCTATCCCACCATGGCCGTCGCCCACGAAGGACTTGCCTCACTAGCGGTAGATCTTCACGAAGTAGGCGATCTCCTTGCCCTTACAAACTTCTTGGTTCAACTCCACAATCTTGTCGGAGGCTCCCAAGTGACACCTAGCCAATCTAGGAGACACCACTCTCCAAGAAGTAACAAATGGTGCGTTGATGATGAACTCCTTGCTCTTGTGCTTCAAATGATAGTCTCCCCAACACTCAACTCTCTCTCATAGGTTTTGGATCTGGTGGAAAGAAGATTTGAGTGGAAAGCAACTTGGGGAAAGCTAGAGATCAAGATTCATATGGTAGGAATGGAATATCTTGGCCTCAACACATGAGTAGGTGGTTCTCTCTCAGAAATGGTAAGTTGGAAGTGTAGGTTTGTTCTGATGGCTCTCTCCATGAATGAAGAGGAGGTGGAGGGGTATATATAGCCTCCACACAAAATCTAACAGTTACACATAATTTACCAAACTTGGTGGGACCGAATCGTTAAACTCGGTCGGACCGATTTAGTAAACCTAGTGACCGTTAGTGATTTTCGGTGGGACTGACTTGCATCTCGGTGAGACCGATTCGGTTAGGGTTAGGGCATAACGTAACCTCGGTAGGACCGATTACACAAACTCGGTGAGACCGATTTGGTAATAAGCTTTCCAGAGAGTTGGTCAGGTAAAATCGATGGGACCGATTTGCTCTTTTCGGTGAGACCAAAATGTTACAAAAAGGAAATAGAGAGTTTACATTGCAATCTCGGTGGGACCGATCGCTCACTTCGGTTAGACCGAAATGTTACGAAGGGAAACAGAGAGATTACAACCCCATCTCGATGAGACCGAGATCCCTATCGGTAAGACCGATTTGCTTAGGGTTTGTGGCAGTGGCTATGACTTTTGTAATCGGTGGCGCCGGATAGGAAGAATTGGTGTGACCGATTTTGGCTTTGGATTTAGGTCATTTGTGGATGTGGGAAAGTAGTTGAGGGTTTTGGAGCATATCACTAAGCACATGAAGCAAGAGGCTCATTAAGGAACACCTCATCCCTCCTTGATAGTATTGGCTTTTCCTATAGACTCAATGTGATCTTGGATCACTAAAATATAAAATGAAGAGTCTTGAGCTTTTGAGCTTGAGCCAATCCTTTGTCCTTAGTATTTTGAGGGATCCACTTTCATCATCCATGCCATGCCATTCATTGAGCTTTCCTGAAATAACAGTCTTGGAATAGCATTAGCCCAATGAGCTATATGTTGTTATGAATTACCAAAACCACCTAAGGATAGTTGCACTTTCAATCTCCCCCTTTTTGGTAATTGATGACAACATATAGATCAAAGCTTCGACAAATGATAATAAGATTGAATAACATCGTCGCTTTGAGAAGTATGTGATAAGCAAGAGCTCCCCCTAAATTTGTGCATAGTTTTAGATTTGCTTTGGACTGCAAATGCACAATGAATTAGGCTCATGGGTTACTCTTCCATGTCACATACATCTTGGTGGAGCGCTCAAAATAATAAACAATGAATACATGCACTCATCACCAAGCATAGTGAGTGATCACATAAGATAGATAGGATAATATCAAGCATGCATAAGTGTAGCTTATGATCAAACACATGATCATCAATGTCTCACAAGCATAGTATCTCAACCAAAAGCAAACAAAGTTTGAAAAACCACCAAATAAAGCAAGAGAGAACAAAAGCAACACTCTCTCTCGAAGCCTATGATCTATACATATTTCTCCCCCTTTGGCAACAAGTTACCAAAAAGTTCATAGAAAATGCATAGTGCTAGATCGTCTCTCAGGCTTGATCTTCTGGTGGTGGTGTAGAGATGGCTCCTTGGACAAAGGCTTCAGTTGAAGTAGAGGGTGCTGGAGTGGATGCTGGAGCTGGTTGCACTGGAACTGTAGGGGCAGTGGCTGGTGCTGAAGTTGTAGCTCTAGTGTCTGACACTGGCAATGCAACTGACCTCTGGGCTCTGGGCACTCTGGCAAACACATTGGTGGTTGTCTTGCCCTTCCTCTCCTGCATGTCATCCTGCAGCTGCTCCACAACTGACTGAATCTCAGTTACCTTGACATCCTGTAGAGATGGCTCCCTCTCCTGCATGAGGGCCTTCTGGGCTTCGGCCTTGGCGTCTAGTGCGCTCTGACGGGCCTTCACAAGATTCGAATCTTGCGTCTTGGAGTCACACTCCAAGGACTCGAATTTTTTGACGAAGTCCTGAAGCTCTTGCTGGACCTCATCAACTCGCGCCTCTTGTTTTTCGCGCTCGGTGTGCTCCTTGGCCGCTTTGTTTTCGGCCTCGGACAGCACCTTCTTAAGGGCCGCCACTTTGGTCGTGGCCCCTAGTAAAATTCATCATGCCTCTATGAGCACCAACAATTTTTTCCTTTATATAACATTCAGATGGGGTATTACTTACCTTTATTCTCCTCGAGCTGCCTCTTCACAAGGCCGAGATCTTCTTCGGCCCGCCCCAGGCCTTGCCTCAGTCTGGAGACCTCCGCAGTGGCAGCAGCAGCGGCCAACAGCGACATCTGCTTATTCACATAGACATAATATGATTAGACTCCTGGGAATAATATTTGATCCTCTTTTCGGCTTCTCTTCCCGAACACCAAACGGAGCATCAGGGGCTACTGTCTACACTGTGAACTCTGGCAAACACCAAACGGAGCATCAGGGGCTACTGTGAACTCATAGAGTTTAGCTCTAGTGTCTGACACTGGCAATGCAACTGACCTCTGGGCTCTGGGCACTCTGGCAAACACATTGGTGGTTGTCTTGCCCCTCCTCTCCTGCATGTCATCCTGCAGCTGCTCCACAACTGACTGAATCTCAGTTACCTTGACATCTAGATCATAGAATTTTTGTTCCATGATTCTTTCTAGGCTCTCCTGGTTTTGAGTTAGGGTGGCCAACCCCTTCTCAATCCTCAGAGTTGATGCTATCAAGTAACCAAGCTGCTCCTGTTTGGTTTTCAAGAAATACTCAGATGCCTCCTCTTGAGTTGGCATCTTGGCAGCCTTCTCCTTCTTCTCCTGAGCTTGAACTGATTGTGGATCATCTTCATTCATGACAACCTCATTGTCCTCAAAGTCTGGATAAAGTGGAAAGGTTCCTTATCCAACTGATATTTTCCTGTGCCCACCTTTGAGTTGATCAATTCTTGAATCTGAGGTGCATATCCACAGCTCCTCTTCTGATCTGCTGCAGTCCTCTTGATTGTTTCAATGATCAGGCTCATGACTTTGAACTTCTGTGGCACATCAAACACATGCAGCATGTTGATGGCATGCCCTCTGATCATGTTATGGTCACCAGATTTGGGCAACAAAGTGTGCCTCAGAATCCAATTTATGGTTGGCAACCCTGACAACAGAAAGTGAACTAATCAAAACTTGTGAGTCTCTACTGCTTTGTCTGGAATCTCCTTGTACATGTGTGCCATTGAATTGTGACCCAACTTCTTCTTTGCATAAATGTCCAGGTCATCCTCATTTTCCTTGGGGGCATTGATCAGACTTGCCCATTCTTCAACAGTGGATTGGTACCTTGTACCTTCAGACATCCAAACAATTCTCCCATCTGGGTAAAAATGTGTTGTGGAGTAGAACTGCATGATAAGCTCATCATTCTAGTTGGTGAACTTCTGTCCAACAAAATCTGCCACTCCACAAGCAATAAAGCTGTCTTGCACTCTAGGATAGTGCTCTTCATTTTCCTTGATGAATTTCTAGTCAACCCACCTCATGTCACAGACTATGGGCTTCTTGTCCAGCAGAATTGTTTCATAGAAGTCATGATGTTCCTTTGTGTGGAACCTGTAGTCAACAGCAGTTTTTCTTCTTGAAGCATATGGATCTTCCATCCTCCACAGTCTCAGCCCTGAATCCTTCCTGATTCTCATGTCCTCAGCCACAGGATGGGCATCATTGTGGTCTGGTATCTTGGGCTTGAGCTTTCTAAGGACCTATCCTTCTTCATCTGAATCTTCAGCAACATTGGGCACTGGGGCCTTGTTCTTCTCAGCAGCCGGAATACTCCTAGTATTCCTCTTTGGAGCTTGCTTGGCCTTGGAGGCAGCTTTGGGTGCTTCCTTGGGCTTGGATGTTGCAGCCCCTGATCTGATTGCATCTCCCATAAGCTTAGCTGCCTTAGGAGTTGGTGCAGCATCATCTTCCTCTTCATCGGAATCCCTTCTCATTGAGGGCTTTACAAGGACCTTGGCAGTTGTGGTTCTTGCTCTCTTCTTTTTCTTATCCTGATCACCATCATCCTCTGATTCAATTGTGAACTTCATAGTTGCACCAGTGGGGACTTTTTGAGGTTTTGATGGTGCTTCTTTCCTTGCAGGTGCCTCTTTGGGTTGAGCTTGAGCTGGCACTTGAGTGGACTTCCTAGCCTTTGGCATTGGAGTTCTCTTGGCAGGAACTTTCCTCTTCAGACCTGGCTTTGTGCTCTGTGCAGAGCCATACTCTTTCTTGAGCACCACTTTCTTGGAAGTGGCCTCATCTTCCTCAGCTTTGTAATCTTCATCCTCAAAATCTGAAGTTCTTTTCCTCCTTTGCCTAGTAGCAGCCTTAGGCAAATTGCTAGGAGTAATTCTGCTCCCATCATCTGAAGTTAAGGGACTAGTGCCCTCACTCAAGTACATCTGCTCTTCTGACCTGTTCTGGCTGTCACTTTGATCTGACATACTGCAAAAGCTGACTGCTGACCCTGTGAAGAGTTATAGATGAGATAGAAAAGATGAGCATCACAAAATGCAGAGATTTTTGCAAAAGAGTGATTCAAAAGTTTAGTTTTAGTTTTCCATGGAAAGCATTTCGTATCTATCGATTTTCAAACTCGGTGATACCGAAGCAGTTTTGGAACCTAAACTGATGATCTCAGTTGGACCGAGTTTCAGTTTGGTGGCACCGAGACTGCTAGGGTTTCACAGAATCCTCAAATCGGTCGCACCGATTAGTAATTCTCGGTCAGACTGAGAGTCACTAGTGCAATGACATAAGCCAAATCGGTGAGACCAAGTTTTTCAACTCGGTGGGTCCGAGATGGTTTCGGCGGAAACCTAACCCTAAAAATTTGAATCGCATCTAATCTATGGACTATTTTGGCTGGATAGAAGAGTCTCAATCGTGGCAAGAATTAATATGAAAACAATGTGCTAGGAATCAGACGTGGATAGCACAAAGGATCAAGGCCATACCCTAACTTGGTGGTGGACTTGCTACGGTGGCAACGGCGGGGACGAAATCCATTGACGATGACGAAGACCAGCGACAGGAGGTTGCTGGCGATGAGGAGACGATCCGGAGACCACGATGGCAGAGCGAGCTGTTGCGCGGGCGAAGGGTTTCGGAGAAATTTCCAAACTTTTGCCCGTGGCTATATATATCCCGACCCTGTCGGTGTGACCGAGTGGAACAACTCAGTGGCACCGAGATGCATAACTGTGTTCAGTTACAGCAAATCGGTGAGACCGAAAAGTTCAAATTGGTTGCACCGAGATTGAAAACTTAGATCAACTTGGTGATCTCGGTAGGACCGAAATGGAAGAATCGGTCAGACCGAGAATCACAAAGAGGTTTTGGAAGTTTAAGTCCATGACGAATCGGGGACGCCGAGTGCTCCTCACACAGAGTGGTTCGAATCTGACTTGATCAAATTTTGTGATGTAGCATGAATAGAGTTTGAGATGAGAAAAGCATAGATAGCTAAAGAAGGTTCTTAGGCATTCTTGTCCATCCACTTGGCAAAAAGAAAAGAACCCAAACAATCAAATGAACAAGTGGATGTCCTTGAATGAGTAAAATATGCACCAACATGCTCACACAATAAGATAGCAAATGAAATATGTGGCAAAGCATGCACAACCAATTCTGGCATCTATCAAACAATTGGCGATGACTAGGTCATCTATATATGAGTATATTGACTTAGGAGTCAAATGAGAACATTTGATCATAGGTCATACTCATCGTTTAAGCTCAAGTGGGGTTACCACTTTTACATAATGCATTAATGTGTTCACACCATTAGAGTTGCTTTGACTCAATTCTTAGAGTTAAGCTCCCCCTAGATGTGAGATCCCCCTTAGAGGGATGAACTAACCTTGGGTTTTGTCGATGATGACTTCATGTAGGTGTTGAAGATGTAGATGCTCAATGTTGATGTAGATCATTTGGAGCAGTCCTTTGGAGTGAGTTGCACTTTCAACTTACCTACATGGGTTAGTCCCACAAGGAACAAACAAGAATATCCATAGACATAGAGTGATGCACACACAAGATGATGTCCATGAATTCATTAGGTTACCTTGTCCCTTGCCTTACCAACATGAGGGTTTGTGACTCCTTGAACTAGTGCAAGATGTGGAAGTTAATTGCACTTGTTCTTGCCATAATGATATGAGTGAAGAATGTTGGCGGAGTCACCCTTAAGAACTCTCTAGTTCTTCTTCTTCTTCGGGATCCACTTGATGGGAATCCTTGGAGTTGTAGTTGTACTTGATGAAGTAGAACTTGACGTAGTCTTGGGAACCCACTTGAACGAGGCTTTAGGTGCTTCTTCAAATGCATCAATCTCTTCTTGAAGCTTGTCCTTGCCTTTGTTGTTGTGGTCTTGTGGTGGAAGATCATCTTGAGCTTGTGTTCCCTTGAAGGAAGTAGGATCATACTTCTCTTGTTGAGGAACAAACTTTGTCTTGGGGTATTGATCTTCTTCCCACTCAACTCCATTGGCATTGAACTTTCATTCAAAACCAACACCTTGATTCTTCCAGTGCCTTCCTTGCTTGCGTACAATTTCCTCGAATTGCTTACTCCCGGCAAGGCTCTTGTAAACACCTTTCTCTATAATTCCCTTCCATAAGCTATTTTCTTGCTCAAGTGTAGCTTGGCTAAGAGAATCATTAGTGGAATCAAGAGAACTACTAGAAGCAACAATATTGGATTTGACATTATTATTGTTACTAGTAGAGGAAGTATCTTTCTTGTACTTGTTACTAGACTTGACTTGAGGCATGTAAGTAGATAAGAGTAAACGCTTTGCAATGTAAGAAGAACTTTTCTTGCGGAGATCATCATTGATTGCTTTTAAGAACTCATGCTCTTGCTCAAGATTGAGCTTTTCAAAGCGTAACTTCTCATGAGCCCTTAAAAGTTCTCTATGATCTTCGAAGATAGTTTCCTGAGCCAACTTAAGAGAGTTTAATTCTTTAGTTAGAAGCTCAATCTTCTCCTTATCATTGTCATTCGTTTTAGCATGATTAGCATGTTTAATTGACGTTTCATCATAGTATTCATCACTAGAGTTGTCAACAAGTAAATCATCATCCACAAGCAAGTCATCTTCATCACTATTGAAATCAACATACTCGGGATGTGTTACCTTTGGACCTTTGGCCATGAAGCATCTTCCAACACCTTCATTTGGTGAGTCAAATATGTCGTAGGAGTTGGTTGACACAAGTGCTAGACCGGCAACACCTTCATCTTGAGTATATTCGGAGTCGGAGTGATAGCTTCTCTCGGAGTGATTGTCGGAGTCGGAGCCGGAACCCATTCACCAACATGAGCTTGATGTCTTCGTTTTGTGTAGCTCCTTGATGACTTGTCCTTCCTTTCCGAATCCTTGCTTCTCCGTGAGGGTCTTCGTTCATAACGATCATCTCTACTCCTCCTCTCTCTTGGTGGTGATTCTTCTCTTTTGCTCCTTCTTCTTGGAGAATCTTCTCTTCTTTTGTAGGGTGTCGTACACTCATTGGAGTAGTGTCCGGGTCTCCCACAATTGTAGCAATTGCGCTCTCGACTAGAAGATCTCTTGTCATTGTAAGACCTTGACTTGGAGCTTCTTTCTTTGCTTCTACTCTTGTAGAATTTGTTGAAGTTCTTCACCATTAAGCTCAATTCTTCATTGAAGGTTTGTTTCTCACTTGATGATGTGGGGGCTTCACTTGAGGCTTTGTAAGCACCACTTGACTTGTTGTGAAGTTCCTCCTTATCCTTGAGTGACATCTCATGAGCAACAATTCTTCCAATGACTTCCGTTGGCTTGAGATCTTTGTAGTTTGGCATCATTTGAATCAATGTGCACACGGTATCATACTTTCCATCCAATGCTCTTAGGATCTTCTTGACGATGAATTTGTCGGTCATCTCTTCACTCCCTAAGCCGGCAATCTCATTTGTGATAAGAACAAGCCTAGAGTACATTTTAGCGACACCTTCACCATCCTTCATTTTGAACTTGTCAAGCTGACTTTGGAGCACATCCAACTTGGATTCCATGACGGACTCGGTACCTTCATGCATATCTATCAAAGTATCCCAAATTTCCTTTGCTTTCTCAAGACGGCTGATTTTGTTGAATTCTTCGGGGCACAATCCGTTGAAGATGATGTCACATGCTTGAGCGTTGTATTGCAGCATCTTCAATTCTTCCGCATTAGCTTCACGGTTCGGTTCTCTCCCATCGAAAAATTCACCTTGCAAGCCAATACAAATAATTGCCCAAATGGCGGGGTTATGTCCAAGAATATGCATTTTCATCTTATGCTTCCAACTAGCAAAATTAGTACCATCAAAGTAAGGACCTCTACGGTGATAATTTCCCTCGCTAGACGCCATACTCTCCTAGGTTGTGAAACCAAGGCTATGACCACCAAAAGCTATGGAAATCAAAGCAAATGGAGACCAAAGCTCTGATACCACTTGTAGGACCTTGAAGTATGTCTAGAGGGGGGGCGATTAGACTACTTGACCAATAAAAACTTAACCTTTTCCCAATTTTAGAGTTTGGCAGATTTTAGCTATTTTAGGACAAGTCAAGCAATCATCACACAATTCAAGCAAGCATGCAAAGAGTATATAGGCAGCGGAAATTAAAGCATGCAACTTGCAAGAAAGTAAAGGGAAGGGTTTGGAGGATTCAAACGCAATTGGAAACACGGATGTTTTTGGCGTGGTTCCGATAGGTGGTGCTATCGTACATCCACGTTGATGGAGACTTCAACCCACGAAGGGTAACGGCTGCGCGAGTCCACGGAGGGCTCCACCCACGAAGGGTCCATGAAGAAGCAACCTTGTCTATCCCACCATGGCCGTCGCCCACGAAGGACTTGCCTCACTAGCGGTAGATCTTCACGAAGTAGGCGATCTCCTTGCCCTTACAAACTCCTTGGTTCAACTCCACAATCTTGTCGGAGGCTCCCAAGTGACACCTAGCCAATCTAGGAGACACCACTCTCCAAGAAGTAACAAATGGTGCGTTGATGATGAACTCCTTGCTCTTGTGCTTCAAATGATAGTCTCCCCAACACTCAACTCTCTCTCATAGGTTTTGGATCTGGTGGAAAGAAGATTTGAGTGGAAAGCAACTTGGGGAAGGCTAGAGATCAAGATTCATATGGTAGGAATGGAATATCTTGGCCTCAACACATGAGTAGGTGGTTCTCTCTCAGAAATGGTAAGTTGGAAGTGTAGGTTCGTTCTGATGGCTCTCTCCACGAATGAAGAGGAGGTGGAGGGGTATATATAGCCTCCACACAAAATCTAACCGTTACACACAATTTACCAAACTCGGTGGGACCGAATCGTTAAACTCGGTCGGACCGATTTAGTAAACCTAGTGACCGTTAGTGATTTTCGGTGGGACTGACATGCATCTCGGTGAGACCGATTCGGTTAGGGTTAGGGCATAACGTAATCTCGGTAAGACCGATTACACAAACTCGGTGAGACCGATTTGGTAATAAGCTTTCCAGAGAGTTGGTCAGGTAAACTCGGTGGGACCGATTTGCTCTTTTCGGTGAGACCGAAATGTTACAAAAAGGAAACAGAGAGTTTACATTGCAATCTCGGTGGGACCGATCGCTCACTTCGGTTAGACCGAAATGTTACGAAGGGAAACAGAGAGATTACAACCCCATCTCGGTGAGACCGAGATCCCTATCGGTAAGACCGATTTGCTTAGGGTTTGTGGCAGTGGCTATGACTTTTGGAATCGGTGGCGCCGGATAGGAAGAATCGGTGTGACCGATTTTGGCTTTGGATTTAGGTCATTTGTGGATATGGGAAAGTAGTTGAGGGTTTTGGAGCATATCACTAAGCACATGAAGCAAGAGGCTCATTAAGCAACACCTCATCCCTCCTTGATAGTATTGGCTTTTCCTGTAGACTCAATGTGATCTTGGATCACTAAAATATAAAATGAAGAGTCTTGAGCTTTTGAGCTTGAGCCAATCCTTTGTCCTTAGTATTTTGAGGGATCCACTTTCATCATCCATGCCATGCCATTCATTGAGCTTTCCTGAAATAATAGTATTGGAATAGCATTAGCTCAATGAGCTATATGTTGTTATGAATTACCAAAACCACCTAGGGATAGTTGCACTTTCAATCTCCCCCTTTTTGGTAATTGATGACAACATATAGATCAAAGCTTCGACAAATGATAATAAGATTGAATAACATCGTCGCTTCGAGAAGTATGTGATAAGCAAGAGCTCCCCCTAAATTTGTGCATAGTTTTAGATTTGCTTTGGACTGCAAATGCACAATGAATTAGGCTCATGGGTTACTCTTCCATGTCACATACATCTTGGTGGAGCGCTCAAAATAATAAACAATGAATACATGCACTCATCACCAAGCATAGTGAGTGATCACATAAGATAGATAGGATAATATCAAGCATGCATAAGTGTAGCTTATGATCAAACACATGATCATCAATGTCTCACAAGCATAGTATCTCAACCAAAAGCAAACAAAGTTTGAAAAACCACCAAATAAAGCAAGAGAGAACAAAAGCAACACTCTCTCTCGAAGCCTATGATCTATACATATTTCTCCCCCTTTGGCAACAAGTTACCAAAAAGTTCATAGAAAATGCATAGTGCTAGATCGTCTCTCAGGCTTGATCTTCTGGTGGTGGTGTAGAGATGGCTCCTTGGACGAAGGCTTTAGTTGAAGTATAGGGTGTTGGAGTGGATGCTGGAGCTGGTTGCACTGGAACTGTAGGGGCAGTGGCTGGTGCTGAAGTTGTAGCTCTAGTGTCTGACACTAGCAATGCAACTGACCTCTGGGCTCTGGGCACTCTGGCAAACACATTGGTGGTTGTCTTTCCCTTCCTCTCCTGCATGTCATCCTACAGCTGCTCCACAACTGACTGAATCTCAGTTACCTTGACATCCTGTAGAGATGGCTCCCTCTCCTGCATGAGAGCCTTCTGGGCTTCGGCCTTGGCGTCTAGTGCGCTCTGACGGGCCTTCACAAGCTTCGAATCTTGCGTCTTGGAGTCACGCTCCAAGGATTCGAATTTTTTGACGAAGTCCTGAAGCTCTTGCTGGACCTCATCAACTCGCGCCTCTTGTTTTTCGCACTCGGTGTGGTCCTTGGCCGCTTTGTTTTCGGCCTCGGACAGCGCCTTCTTAAGGGCCGCCACTTTGGTCGTGGCCCCTAGTAAAATTCATCATGCCTCTATGAGCACCAACAATTTTTTCCTTTATATAACATTCAGATGGGGTATTACTTACCTTTATTCTCCTCGAGCTGCCTCTTCACAAGGCCGAGATCTTCTTCGGCCCGCCCCAGGCCCTGCCTCAGTCTGGAGACCTCCGCAGTGGCAGCAGCGGCGGCCAACAGCGACGTCTGCTTATTCACATAGACATAATATGATTAGACTCCTGGGAATAATATTTGATCCTCTTTTCGGCTTCTCTTCCCGAACACCAAACGGAGCATCAGGGGCTACTGTCTACACTGTGATACTTTCTCATAATTTAAATTATTTACCTCAAAGCCTGTCAGGAGGCTGGCGCAGGCTTCGGTCAATCCGCTTTTGGCGGACTAAACCTTCGCAATCACCGTACTCATAAGAGTACGGTGTCCTTCATCAAGGGAAGCGCTCTGAAGCACTTCCACCAAGTTATCCGATGCCTCTAGATGGACAGAGGTCATCGGCACAAACGGCTCGCCCCCCTTGGCGGGGGGTTGCCTGCCTGAATCCGGAACCACTGGAGGTTCCGGCGTAGTATCCGGCTGGGGGCCAAGCCTGCTGCGGCCCCCCTCATCCGAATCCATGGGGATCTTCCCCCCCCCCCCATGAGCCCGGCATCGGGAGTCTCACCTTGAGGCATCTCCAGGACTACCTCCTCCTAGCTCGGTATCCTCTAAGATAACACCTCGGTGTCATCCGCGGGCCGGGGAGTGGAAGCCATCGGGAGCGAATAGTTGTTCATCTCCGACGAGCTCAAGTACCCATCCGAGGAGGATAAGTTGATGTGGTCTTTGGAAGGACTGCACAAGCAAATCTTGACATAATAAGAAGCCATAAAGCTAAAACATGCAAGAAGTATCCTGGCATATGAATAATTACGACTTCGCCAGGGGCTTGGCCCTGGGTAGCCACTCCTCCTCGCTATAGGCAGCGGTTGTGGAATGGTCTGGAGGGAGGGTCCTTCCCTTCTTGGACCCTTCGGCCTCCCCGAAAGGGGCGGACTTCCTTTTCTTCTCCCCCTCGGTTTGGGGGAGAGGGTTTTCCTCCTCCTCCTCCTCATTGTCGTTGGAGGAGTGCGCCTCGGTGTCTTCGGACGATGAGTCCAGCACCACCTTGCGCCGGAGACTTTTCCTGGTCCCTGTGGCCTTCTTCTTGGCCTTCTTCTCCGGCACCTCATAGGGCGCCGGAACCAGCATCTGCGTCAGGAGAGCGGTTGCTGGATCTTCAGGCAACGGAGCCGGACAGTCGATCCGCTCCGCCGTCGCCACATAATCCTGTTAGATCAGTACGGTGGCTTAAGTTCCTCCCACGAATATACAGAGGAAAGGCACATCTTGCGAAATGTAGAATGCTTACCGCATTGGCGTGACGCTTGGCGCTGAGTCCGCGGTCCTCGGTAGTGGGAGGAGGAACTTCGGTGGCCTTGAACAACACCTTCCAAACGTCTTTGTGCGTCGTGTCGAAGAGCTCTTGTAGTGTATAGTGTTGGGCCGCGTCGAACTCCCACAGGTTGAATGCCCGTCTTTGACACGGGAGAACCCGGCGAAATAGCATGACCTGGACCACATTGACAAGCTTGATATTCTTGGTTATCATGTTTTTCACACAGTTCTGGAGTCCGGTCAGCTCCACGGATGCGCCCTAGGCTAGGCCCTTCTTATTCCAGGAGGTGAGCCGCACGGGGACGCCGGATCAGAATTCAGGGGCCGCCACCCAGTTGGCGTCGCGCGGCTCGGTGACGTAGAACCACCCCGATTGCTACCCCTTCACGGTCTCCACAAAGGAGCCTTCGAGCCAGGTGACGCTGGGCATCTTTCCCACCATGGCGCCTCCACACTCCACCTACTGGCCGACCACTATCTTCGGCTTCACGTTGAAGATCTTCAGCCACAGGCCGAAGTGGGCTTGATGCGGAGAAAAGCCTCGCACACGACGATAAACACCGAGATGTTGAGTATGAAATTAGGGGCCAGATCATGAAAATCCAACCTGTAATAAAACATGAGCCCGCGGACAAATGGGTGGAGGGGTAGTCCCAGTCCGTGGACAAAGTGGGCGAGGAACACGACCCTCTCGTGGGGTCCCGGAGTCAGAATGATCTGCCCTGCGTGTGGAAGCCGGTGCGTGATGTCTGCGGCCAAGTATCCGGCCGCCCGGAGCTTTGTAAAGTCCTCCTCCTTGAAGGAGGAGGCCATCCACTTGCCTCCCGCTCCGGACATGTTTGACTGTGCGGAGAAGGTGAGAACTGGGGCGCTGGGGCTCGAGTGTGCGAGAATGGATGAGCGAAGAAGGAAGGAGGCATGGGTGAAAGAGGAGAATCCTTATCTCTTTATAAAGGCAGTAGAAACTGTGCGCCTCCCCACTTGCTCGTTAAAATTGCTTATTTCCCAAGTGCCACGATTGATGGCGCGGTTGGGTTACCCATACCCGTATTGATGAGAATCCCGTGATAAGGGGACATGATCTCTGCTTCGACAAGACGTGTCAAGGAAACCGCCTCGCATTACGTGCAGTAGATGATTGTGAAAAATGGTTTGAATAATGACCGGACCGTGGCGTCATGTCATGCAATAAAAAGTTGTCAGCAGATTAGATTTGTGGAATATTATACTCTCTACGGTGGAATGTGGAATTTGTTTTGCAGAGCCGGACACGATCCTTGTGTTCTAAATCTTCTACAGACTATTCATAGAAGGAACCCGCCTTGCAATGCCGAAGACATCTGCGTGCCGGACTCATCGTCATTGAAGCCTGGTTCAGGGGCCACTGAGGGAGTCCTGGATTAAGGGGTCCTCGGACAGCCGGACTATATACTTTGGCCGGACTGTTGGACTATGAAGATACAAGATTTAAGACGTCGTCCCGTGTCCGGATGGGACTCTCCTTTCCGTGGAAGGCAAGCTTGGATATTCGGATATGTGGATCTCCTTCTCTATAACCGACTCTGTGTAACCCTAGCCCCCTCCGGTGTCTATATAAACCGGAGGGTTTAGTCCGTAGGACAAGAACAATCATAATCATAGGCTAGCTTCTAGGGTTTAGCCTCTACGATCTCGTGGTAGATCAACTCTTGTAATACTCATATCATCAAGATCAATCAAGCAGGAAGTAGGGTATTACCTCCATCGAGAGGGCCCAAACCTGGGTAAAACATCGTGTCCCCTGCCTCCTGTTACCATTAGCCTTAGACGCACAGTTCGGGACCCCCTACCCGAGATCCGCCGTTTTTGACACCGACACCTACAGCTGCATTTGAAGATTTTCGGTCCAGCTTGTGCATCCGGCCACTGGACGCTCAAACTACGGCGGGGTGTCAACGGATATCCACTGGTTGACCCAGCCCTCTGTATACACGACCTAGTCTTCCCCCTCTCTGCGCACTAGACGCACGATCTCCACCTGTGCACGATTGCACAACGGCTGTACTCTGAAACTGTATATATGTGGAGCTAATGCATCGGCATGCACCACGGTGCATTGCATTCTCCTGTTCCCTGCTCACAAGACCAAATGTCCACCCCCGATTCAATCGTACACTAATCATACATGCAAACGTGTACGATCAAGATCAGGGACTCACGGGAAGATATCACAACACAACTCTACAAATAAAATAAGTCATACAAGCATCATAATACAAGCCAGGGGCCTCGAGGGCTTGAATACAAGTGCTCGATCATAGACAAGTCAGCGGAAGCAACAATATCTGAGTACAGACATAAGTTAAACAAGTTTGCCTTAAGAAGGCTAGCACAAACTGGGATATAGATCGAAAGAGGCGCAGGCCTCCTGCCTGGGATCCTCCTAAACTACTCCTGGTCGTTGTCAGCGGCCTGCACATAGTAGTAGGCACATCCAGTGTAGTAGGAGTCGTCGTCGACGATGGCGTCTGGATCCTGGGCTCCAGCATCTGGTTGCGACAACCAGGAAGAAAGGAAAGGGGGGAGGGGGAGAAAAGCAACCGCGAGTACTCATCCAAAGTACTCGCAAGCAAGGATCTACACTACATATGCATGGGTATATGTGTAAAGAGGCAATATCGGTGGACTGAACTACAGAATGCCAGAATAAGAGGGGGATAGCTAGTCCTATCGAAGACTACGCTTCTGACAGCCTCCGTCTTGCAGCATGTAGAAGAGAGTAGATTGAAGTCCTCCAAGTAGCATCGCATAGCATAATCCTACCCGGCGATCCTCCCCTAGTCGCCCTGTGGAAAAGCGATCATCGGGTTGTCTATGGAACTTGTCTGGGTGTGTTTTATTAAGTATCCGGTTCTAGTTGTCATAAGGTCAAGGTACAACTCCGGGTCGTCCTTTTACCGAGGGACACAGCTATTCGAATAGATAAACTTCCCTACAGGGGTGCACCAAATAACCCAACACGCTCGATCCCATTTGGCCAGACACACTTTCCTAGGTCATGCCCGGCCTCGGAAGATCAACACGTCGCCGCCCTACCTAGGCACAACAGAGAGGTCAGCATGACGGTCTAAATCCTATGCGCGCAGGGGTCTGGGCCCATCGCCCATTGCACACCTGCACGTTGCGTACGCGGCCGGTGAGCAGACCTATCAACCTCCATTACAAAGGAAGTTGCGTTACGCGGTCCAACCCGACGCGCGCCACTCAGTCGCTGACGTCAAGAAGGCTTTGGCTGATACCACGACATCGAGTGCCCATAACTGTTCCCGCGTAGTTGGTTAGTGCGTATAGGCCAGTGGCCAGACTCAGATCAAATACTAAGATCTCGTTAAGCGTGTTATTATGTAGTAACCGCGAACGCCGACCAAGGCCAGGTCCACCTCTCGCCTAGGTGGTCTCAACCTGCCTTGTCGCTCCGCCACAAAGTAACAATTGGGGGCCGTCGGGAACCCAGGCCCACCTCTACCGGGATGGAGCCACCTGTCCTTCCAGCCCCCACATCGAAATCACTTGCGGGTACTCAACGAGCCAACCCGACTTTAGTCACCACCTGAATAATATGTATACGTATAGTATATACCCGTAATCACCCCTCGAGTGATCATGACCCGATAGTACAGCAAGGCAGACTAACAAGAATGTAGGGCCACTGATGATAAACTAGCATCCTATACTAAGCATTTAGGATTGCGGGTAAGGTATCAACGACTGTAGCAACAATGACAGGCTATGCAATAGAATAGGAGTAACCGAACAGTAACATGCTACACTACTCTAATGCAAGCAGTATAGAGAAGAATAGGCGATATCTGGTGATCAAGGGGGGGGGCTTGCCTGGTTGCTCTGACAAGAAGGAGGGGTCGTCAACTCCGTAGTCGAACTGGGGGTCGCCGGCAGTCTCGGGGTCTACCGGAAAGAAGTAACGGAGGGGGAACACAATAAATAATAGAGCAATCAAAGCATCACAAAACGTAACATGGCAATACGCGGTGCTAGAGGTGACCTAACACAATAGTAGGTGATACCAGCGAAGTGGGGAAACACCCGGGAAGGTATTCCCGGTGTTTCGTGTTTTCGAACAAACGTACCAGAGGGGGATTGTTGCACATTCGCTATGCTAGGGATGTGTGGTGAATGAACGGGTTGCGTATTCGGGTTCGTTGTATTTTTCTGAGCAACTTTCATATATAAATTATTTTCATTAGAGTTATGGTCTATTTTATATGAATTTTCAAAGTTTTAATTAATTTCTGAAATTTATTTAATACGAAAATGAAATAAAAATGCTCAGTCAGCAGTAGAGATTGACATGTGGACCCAATCAGCAGTTGACTGGGTCAACACTGACTGGTCAAGGGGCGTTGGGGTCCCACTTGTCACTGACTGGGACTGCCAAGTCAGCAGGTTTGACTCGTCAAAAGAATAGTTGGACCCATGTGTCAGTGAGACTTTTGATTAACAGCTTGTTTTTTTAAGTAAACGAACTGGTTGTGGGCCCTGTTGTTAGTGACTAATTAATGGGGTTGTTGGTTAGTACTAATTAGCCCCTAATTGATTTTGGGCCGGCGTGGTGGCACATCCAGCCATGAGGCTCTGCACACACACGCACACATAGCATACGCCATACACCGAAAGCAGCAGCGCGGAGGGCAAGATGCAGGAGAGCAGCAGCGGGAACGCATAGCAGCAGCAGCGCCTAGCAGCAGCACTAGCAGGCCGAGCAACTGCAGCGGCACAACAGCAACAGCAGGCGCGGTAGATGAACGCAGCAAGCAACAGCAACACGTACAGCTCCGGCCATGGCCTTGGGACAACGACATACGATGATGGATCAAAGGGGAAATGAAGGGAATCGGAGGAGATGCTCACTGCAAACTCGATGACGAGGTCGGGGAGGCCGGAGGTGGACCGGGGCGGTGGATCGACGAGGTGGACGACGACGGCTGTGGTTGGGGAAGAAGGCCGATGGGACGTCGCGAGGCGCTCCGGCTCGACCTAGCGCTTGCAGACAGTGCAGAAGAGGACGGCGGTGCTCCTCGACTTCCTGCCGAGCGCCGAGGAGGCTTGTGGCCACGAGCACGGCGACGACATGGCGATGGCATTCGGGCGACAGAGGAGGGAAGAGATCCAGCGAGGAGGAAGGGAATGGATAGGGTTCGTCGAGGGGGGCGCGGGGACGGCCTTATCTGCCTTGGTGGTACTATAGCAACGCGAGGGGGCGAGTGGGTGCGGTGGAGACGGCGACCGGCCTCTGGCACGTGCACGTAAAGGACAACGAGCGAGGGGGAACAGGAGATTGAGGGTAACCGTGGTGGGCTGGGCCGCTACTATTTCTAATAGGCCAAAGTGCATAGGAACCTTTCCTATTTTCTTTTGCTAAAATAACAAGTAGCTACTGTTCTCTAAAAAGTTTAGTGTTCAATGAGGTTTTCTAAATATGAAACTTTGCACAAAAATGATATGCAATAATCTAGGGCTGTACAAAAGTTTGAGGGTATTCGCAATTCTTTGATTTTGTGTTTGAATTTAATTGACCAACTTAGAGGTTGCTGGTCCATAAAAAAATACTATAGTCAAATTTTGTAAACCAAATGGTTTTGATTTCTACAAGGGAAATACTCGGGGATTTTATGGAATACTTACAACTTTTTGTTTTACGGTTTGAAGAAATAATATTTTGACTTTATTTTAAATTTTGAATTTGGGGTTGAAATATTTCTTAATTGTTTTTCTTAGGGCATAATAGTGATGACTTGGCATCATTAGTGTGGAGTTACTGTAGTTTAATTATCTGGGCATTACAAATCTCCTCCACTACAAGGAATCTCGTCCCGAGATTTTAGAGGTGGAGTTAAGGGCAAAGAATCGGTTACGAAATTCTAGAGATTCTTCTCGGTTTTGGTTGCTCTTCTCGAAGAGGTCGATCCATTACGTTGATGTCTTCATTTCTCTGCTTCAGGTCGTAATGGTTAAGCCGTGATCCTTTCTTCAGGATCTCCTTCGTCCTACAAACGCGACCAAGGGGAAAAACTCCAGAAGAATGCATCTCCACAAAGTTGGGCATTTGATGGTGAACTCAATGGGAATACACACGGTACCCCACGAGTTGTATTTCAATGAATTCGTTGAGTGCAACATACGATGGTACCAAAGTTTCAAACGGGTAGGCAATCATTCGATGACTAGACAGAAGCTGGAATGGGGGGTTGAACAATGATAATAACATGGTGTTTGTTTCCAGGATGAATAATGGTATAGCATTCAGCTCGCGAATCACATATGAAGCCACGTGCAAAGGATACATGAGAATCCGGGTTATAAAGAAGAGCTGAGTTTCGATCCAGTGGACTTGTGGGTTATGGGCCCACCATGTGGGTTGAAAGTAGGAAGGGTGGTGACATCTTGCACAGCCGCGACAGGGAGGCATGCCAGTGAATAGCTTGTCAGCTATGCCGGCAAAAAAGTCGGTACCAAGGACGGGGAACGAAGAGAGCAATTTCCCTGCTTGTTGAACGAGGCGAACCAATTGGCAAAGTTATCACCCATCGGTGGTTACCGGAATGTCATCAACAATAGTAATAGGGTCTTACAAACAGAGTGGTACAACAAGGTGCCTACCTAAGCAGGGAATTATCTCTACTCAGTTAAGTCAGATTCAGGAAAGGTTAAGCAAAAGAATGGAAAGGAAAACACGATTATCAGAGTAAACAGAACAATGGAAAGGAAAATTGTGTTTACACACAATTATTAGGAGTATATCCTTCCCATGTACAAGCAGAACATGGCATACATGGTAGGAGAGCAAGTACCCAACCATTCAGAGAAGAGGCAAGGATTAATCAAGATGTTACCCATACAACGGTGTTTGGATAACTGACCAAGAAACATTTAGCATCGCGCCTCCAATGTTCTTGTTGATGAACGTGGTATCATAGTCATGCTTCGAGGTAGCAATGATATGGTGTTCCAATAAAGGCGAGACTTTGGATACACAAATGATCCATCAGGAGCAACTTATAAATTAAGTCTTACAATTTCCTCTAGGAAGAATGGTTATCCTTGCAAAAGAAATTATAATGATAGGTCCTCCAGCCAGGGGTGCTAGGCATGACATCATATTATCGGGTCATCAAAGGACCAACATCATAACTCCTGGAAAGTTGTCCCAACTATCATATCCGACCGAGATTCAGATCCGATTGGTGTCATGATACCTCAGACTCGGGATGTCCAAGAAGAAAAGGTGCAACACAAATTGACGAGATGACATTGTAAGATTCTCAGGAAATGAACTATGGAAGCGAGTTCTGAAACAAGACTTCCTCATTAATCCAAGGAGAGGATGAGGAGGTGGCTGATGGATTCAGCAACATTTCTTCAAGATTCCCAAAAAGATGGACTTCCACAATTATGTGAACAAGGAGATAACATTTGTCATATCAAATGATATAATGATGTATGCTCGAGGAAAAACATACATAATTAAACATTGGTTGAAAGGTGTACCCGAAATATGGGCTGGGTTGCACGATCAATGTTAGAATGGTGACTTAATGAACAAAAGAATTAGAATGAAACTCGACCATTCACTTCAAAGCAATATGGTTGCTAGAAGTTTTGAATTCACACATCATAGTTCAATTGTCGGTATTCCGGTTAGAGACAACACGGGTACCAAGAAAGAATGGTGAGGGTGAGAAGTATCACTATTACCAAGAATAATTAAAAGGTGGAGCAATACTCACAACATCCTTGTCATAAAAGCTAGTATTATTACAAGGTAAAACATAATACAAGCTGGATAGCAAGTTGCATCCATAACATGAACAAGTTTGTGATGAAAAGAAGGTAAGGATGTTCACAGTGGTAACTCAAATTACCAAGGGAAGAGGATGTCACTTGACATCATGAATCCAATTGATATCCTGGAAGGATTCAAAATGTTGATGATGCTCATGACATTATTTTTTTGAGAGGCTCCACGAAGAAGCAATCAAACAACGACTACATCAAGAAAAAGCAATGGTGAAGCGAAGGGTCATTGGAACCACGGATACGACACACACTCGGAATCAAGCTTGATGTTCAAGGCGAAATGATAAGGCAAGGAAGGTCGACGTAAGCTTGGCTCATCGTCAAAAGTTCTGCTCCGGGAATAAGGACCAGGTAGCACAGTTAAAATTTAGCACGATAATGATATAGCCGATTAGGCTTGGGATGACTTGAAGGATTATTAAACTCGTAAGCCAAAAAAATTACTTAGATTTATTGAATTAGATTGCAGACTGGATTCACTATTTGGTGTTCTCGGTTGACGACAATCCAGAACCCAGGAAAATTGGAATCGGAACAGTTGATGAAGAACCCATAAGAAGTTATGCAGTTCCATGATATTCTCGAGATACCAGAGTGTAATACTCGACGGTAGAGTAGAGTAGAGGGTGGACACGTGAAATGATCTGCAGAGGACAAGTACTTCATCTTGTCTGAGAAATGGAATCAAAGGAGATCAATCATGGCCGGAACCACGATTGCAAAGGATCAATTCACAGATACCAGATGATATTATATCAAGGAAATAGTTATTATTACAAGAAGCTTCCATGATAGGATCTACATCGTGTCCATGGGCATGAACACAAAGTTCAAGGTCGATTCCCACTTATCCAATGCATAATCATTCATTCACCTCTCGTATTTCGAAAATGACATTAGTTGTTGAAAGTTTTACCTGGTGCAATACTAGATAAGTATGACCCGTGGAATCTTTCGGGTTCACACAGATTAGGGAAGGCGTTGGTTCAACCCATCGTGGCATCTTAGGAACAAATACCACAAACTTCGGAGTAAATAGTACAAGCTCGAAAGTAGAGTATGGTTATCAAAGTAGAGGATACAAATTGCTAAAGGCATTATATATCAGGGAAATAACTTCTCAAGGGTTTTGTATACGAAGGACACTGTCGAATGATATTTCAACAAAGGACCCGATGGTCCATAGCAAAGCTGATGTGAATATCAGCACACAACGAGAGGAAGAACAATGTGAAGGCATTGGATTATAGAAGCAACTGGCTAATTCAACGCTCACATGTAAAGGAATAATGATTTCCAAATCAAAGGATCAGAAGCAAAGACTCTGATTAAGGATGGATAAGTTGAGTAAGCTTAGGGGTAAAATCGACAACAACTTGATTGGTCGAGATTCAGCTCATGTTTAAAATGACGTCTGAGCCGAAAGGATGAATTCTATGATCTGATTGAGGATTGCGAGCATTCGCAACATATTGAATCAATGGACTCAAAATGATAGTGACAAATGATGCCAATAAGATTAGTATACTTATGGGGTTAAAAATAATGCAAGCAAGCAAGAATTTCAAGAGCAATGGGCTGCTGAGGATTTCCAGAAAATCGAATGGTATTTCGAGGACTTTTGTGAAACAGATGAACAACTAGGGATGAGCGGATACCCGGCAAGTGCGAGGAATTATCCATAGGGGTATTTATGTGGCAAGGAACTACAAGGCGGTAGGCACAAAGTATTCTTGAAACAATAGAGAGAATTTCAGGGTATCTTGTAATAACACGATCAACTGGGAATGATTGTATGAATGGCAAGTGTACGTGGTTAACCATAGGGGTTTATCAATGGAAGTGAATTGCAAAAGCGATGGCACATAGTCTCGAGAGCACATCGTAGAGTATCTTCGGAATCTTCTCGTGCAGCAGGCGGTCATCGGTAACAAGGGGCTCTCCGGGTGGAAGTGATCACGAGATCCTAATGTTAGAGTTAGCAAAATTCATTTGACCCGAATAGGAGAGAGTTCAGAGCCCCAGAGTAAAGGTCGAGGAGTAAAATATCCTAATATCACCCAATGGCGACGTGGGCCCCTAAGACTCACAGCCATGTTAGTAAAAGTTTTGTAATAACTAGACTCAACTTCGGCCAAGGAGTGTGGAAGGGGAATTCCTACAGGCAGTCGGCTCTGATACCAACTTGTCCGCCCCCGATTCAACCGTACACTAATCATACACGCAAACATGTACGATCAAGATCAGGGACTCACGGGAAGATATCACAACACTACTCTACAAATAAAATAAGTCATACAAGCATCATAATACAAGCCAGGGGCCTCGAGGGCTCGAATACAAGTGCTCGATCATAGACGAGTCAACGAAAGCAACAATATCTGAGTACAGACATAAGTTAAACAAGTTTGCCTTAAGAGGGCTAGCACAAACTAGGATACAGATCAAAAGAGGCGCATGCCTCCTGCCTGGGATCCTCCTAAACTACTCCTGGTCGTCGTCAGCGGCCTGCACGTAGTAGTAGGCACCTCCAGTGTAGTAGGAGTCATCGTCGATGGTGGCGTCTGGATCCTGGGCTCCAGCATCTGGTTGCGACAACCAGGAACAAAGGAAAGCGGGGGGGAGGGGCAGAAAAGCAACCGCGAGTACTCATCCAAAGTACTCGCAAGCAAGGATCTACACTACATATGCATGGGTATATGTGTAAAGAGGCAATATCGATGGACTGAACTGCAGAATGCCAGAATAAGAGGGGGATAGCTAGTCCTATCGAAGACTACGCTTTTGGCAGCCTCCGTCTTGCAGCATGTAGAAGAGAGTAGATTAAAGTCCTCCAAGTAGCATCACATAGCATAATCCTACCCAGCGATCCTCCCCTCGTCGCCCTGTGGAAAAGCGATCACTGGGTTGTCCGTGGAACTTGTCTGGGTGTGTTTTATTAAGTATCTGGTTCTAGTTATCATAAGGTCAAGGTACAACTCCGGGTCATCCTTTTACCGAGGGACACGGCTATTCGAATAGATAAACTTCCCTGCAGGGGTGCACCACATAACCCAACACGCTCGATCCCATTTGTCCGGACACACTTTCCTGGGTCATGCCCGGCCTCGAAAGATTAACACGTCGCCGCCCTACCTAGGCACAACAGAGAGTTCAGCACGTCGGTCTAAATCCTATGCGTGCAGGGGTCTGGGCCCATCGCCCATTGCAGACCCGCACGTTGCGTACGCGGCCGGTGAGCAGACCTAGTGAAGGAAATATGCCCTAGAGGCAATAATAAAGTTATTATTTATTTCCTTATTTCATGATAAATGTTTATTATTCATGCTAGAATTGTATTAACCGGAAACATAATACATGTGTGAATACATAGACAAACATAGTGTCACTAGTATGCCTCTACTTGACTAGCTCGTGAATCAAAGATGGTTAAGTTTCCTAGCCATAGACATGAGTTGTCATTTGATTAACGGGATCACATCATTAGGAGAATGATGTGATTGGCATGACCCATTCCGTTAGCCTAGCACTTGATCGTTTAGTATGTTGCTATTGCTTTCTTCATGACTTATACATGTTCCTGTAACTATGAGATTATGCAACTCCCGTTTGCCGGAGGAACACTTTGGGTGCTACCAAACATCACAACGTAACCGGGTGATTATAAAGAAGTACTACAGGTGTATCCAAAGGTACATGTTGGGTTGGCGTATTTCGAGATTAGGTTTTGTCACTCTGATTGTCGGAGAGGTATCTCTGGGCCCTCTCGGTAATGCACATCACTATAAGCCTTGCAAGCAATGTAGCTAATGAGTTAGTTACGGAATGATGCATTACGTAACGAGTAAAGAGACTTGCCGGTAACGAGATTGAACTAGGTATTGGATACCGACGATCGAATCTCGGGCAAGTAACATACGGATGACAAAGGGAACAAAGTATGTTGTTATGCGGTTTGACCGATAAAGATCTTTGTAGAATATGTAGGAGCCAATATGGGCATCCAGGTTCCGCTATTGGTTATTGAGCAAAGAATAGTTCTAGGTTATGTCGACATAGTTCTCGAACCCGTAGGGTCCGCACGCTTAACGTTACGATGACAGTTATATTATGAGTTTATGAGTTTTGATGGACCGAAGGAGTTCAGAGTCCCGGATGAGATCGGGGACATGACGAGGAGTCTCGAAATGGTCGAGACATAAAAATCGGTATATTGGATGACTATATTCGGAGTTCGGAAAGGTTCCAAGTGATTCGGGTATTTTTCGGAGTACCGGAGAGTTACAAGAATTCGCCGGGGAGTATATGGGTCTTATTGGGCTTTAGGGGAAAGAGAGAGGAGAGGTTGGGCGCCCCCCCAAGGCCTAGTCCGAATTGGACTAGGGGAGGGGCTGCGCCCCCTCCTTCCTTCTCTTCTCTTCCCCTTTTCCTTGACTCCTACTCCTACTACTTGGAAGGGGGGAATCCTACTCCCGGTGGGAGTAGGACTCCTCCTTGGTGCGCCTCCTCCTAGGTCGGCCACCCCCTCCCTTGCTCCTTTATATACGGGGGCAGGGGCACCCTAGAAGACACAAGTTGATTTACGGATCGTTCCTTAGCCATGTGCGGTGCCCCCCTACACCATATTCCACCTCGGTCATATCATCGCGGAGTTTAGGCGAAGCCCTGCGCCGGTAGAGCATCATCATCATCGTCACCACACCGTCGTGCTGACGGAACTCATCCCCAACACTTTGCTGGATCGGAGTCCAGGGATCGTCATCGAGCTGAACGTGTGCTGAACTCGGAGGTGCCGTACGTTCGGTACTTGGATCGGTCGGATCGTGAAGACATACGACTACATCAACCGCGTTGTCATAATGCTTCCACTTACGGTCTATGAGGGTACGTGGACAACACTCTCCCCTCTCGTTGCTATGCCATCACCATGATCTTGCGTGTACGTAGGAAAAAATTTGAAATTACTGCGTTCCCCAACAGTGGCATCCGAGCCAGATTTTATGCGTAGATGTCATATGCACGAGTAGAACACAAGTGAGTTGTGGGCGATACAACTCATACTGCTTACCAGCATGTCATACTTTGGTTCGGCGGTATTGTGAGATGAAGCGGCCCGGACCGACATTACGCGTACG
Organism: Triticum aestivum; assembly: GCF_018294505.1. NCBI lineage: Eukaryota > Viridiplantae > Streptophyta > Magnoliopsida > Poales > Poaceae > Triticum > Triticum aestivum. Next base: position 239,923,617 of record NC_057801.1, read on the forward strand.
CTTACGCGAGACTGGTTTCACCGTTACGAGCACTCATGCTTAAAGGTGGCTGGCGGGTGTCTGTCTCTCTCACTTTAGCTGAATCGAGTGTGGCTACACCCGGTCCTTGTGAAGGTTAAAACAGCACTAACTTGACGAACTATCGTTGTGGTTTTGATGCGTAGGTACGAACGGTTCTTGCTAAGCCCGTAGCAGCCACGCAAAATTTGCAACAACAAAGTAGAGGACGTCTAACTTGTTTTTGCAGGGCATGTTGTGATGTGATATGGTCAAGACGTGATGCTATATTTTATTGTATGAGATGATCATGTTTTGTAACCAAAGTTATCGGCAACTGGCAGGAGCCATATGGTTGTCGCTTTATTGTATGAAATGCAAACGCCCTGTAATTGCTTTACTTTATCACTAAGCAGTAGCGATAGTCGTAGAAGCAATAGATGGCGTAACGACAATGATGCTACGATGGAGATCAAGGTGTCACGCTGGTGACGATGGTGATCACGACGGTGCTTCGAAGATGGAGATCACAAGCACAAGATGATGATGGCCATATCATATCACTTATATTGATTGCATGTGATGTTTATCCTTTATGCATCTTATCTTGCTTTGATTGACGATAGCATTTTAAGATGATCTCTCACTAAAAAATATCAAGAAGTGTTCTCCCTGAGTATGCACCGTTGCGAAAGTTCTTCGTGCTGAGACACCACGTGATGATCGGGTGTGATAGGCTCTACGTTCAAATACAACGGGTGCAAAACAGTTGCACACGCGGAATACTTAGGTTAAACTTGACGAGCCTAGCATATAACAGATATGGCCTCGAAACACGGAGACCGAAAGGTCGAGCGTGAATCATATAGTAGATATGATCAACATATTGATGTTCACCGTTGAAACTACTCCATCTCACGTGATGATCGGACATGGTTTAGTTGATTTGGATCACGTGATCACTTAGATGACTAGAGAGATGTCTGCCTAAGTGGGAGTTCTTAAGTAATATGATTAATTGAACTTAAATTTATCATGAACTTAGTCCTGGTAGTATTTTGCAAATTATGTTGTAGATCAATAGCTCGCGTTGTTGCTTTCATATGTTTATTTTGATATGTTCCTAGAGAAAATTGTTTTGAAAAATGTTAGTAGCAATGATGCGGATTTGATCCGTGATCTGAGGTTTATCCTCATTGTTGCACAGAAGAATTATGTCCTTAATGCACCGCTAGATGACAGACCTATTGCAGGAGCAGATGCAGACGTTATGAACGTCAGGCTAGCTCAATATGATGACTACTTGATAGTTTAGTGCACCATGCTTAACGGCTTAGAATCGGGACTTCAAAGACGTTTTGAACGTCATGGACCATATAAGATGTTCCAGGGATTGAAGTTAATATTTCTAGCAAATACCCGAGTTGAGAGATATGAAGTCTCCAACAAGTTCTATAGCTAAAAGATGGAGGAGAATCGCTCAACTAGTGAGCATGTGCTCAGATTGTCTGGGTACTTCAATCGCTTGAATCAAGTGGGAGTTAATCTTCCAGATAAGATAGTGATTGACAGAATTCTCTAGTCACCATCACTAAGTTACTAGAACTTCGTGATGAACTATAGTATGCAAGGGATGACGAAAACGATTCCCGAGCTCTTCGTGATGTTGAAATCGACGAAGGTAGAAATCAAGAAAGAGCATCAAGTGTTGATGATTGACAAGACCACTAGTTTCAAGAAAAGGGCAAAGGGAAAGAAAGGGAAACTTCAAGTAGAATGGCAAACAAGTTGTCACTCCCGTGAAGAAGACCAAAGCTGGACCAAAGCCTGAAACTGAGTGCTTACACTGCAAAGGAAATGGTCACTAGAAGCGGAATGCCCTGAATATTTGGTGGATAAGAAGGATGGCAAAGTGAACAAGGGTATATTTGATATACAGGTTATTGATGTGTGCCTTACTAGTGTTTATAGTAGCCCCTGAGTATTTGATACTTGTTCGGTTGCTAAGATTAGTAACTCGAAACAGGAGTTACAGAATAAACAGAGACTAGTTGAAGGGGAAGTGACGATGAGTGTTGGAAGTAGTTCCAAGATTGATATGATCATCATCGCACACTCCCTATACTTTCGGGATTAGTGTTAAACCTAAATAAATGTTATTTGGCGTTTGCGTTGAGCATGAATATGATTTCATCATGTTTATTGCGGTACAGTTATTCATTTGAAGTTAAAGAATAATTGTTATTCTGTTTACATGAATAAGACCTTCGATGGTCATGCACCCATGAACATAGTTTGTTGGATCTCGATCGTAGTGATACACATATTCATAATATTGATGCCAAAAGATGCAAAGTTAATGATGATAGTGCAACTTATTTGTGGCACTGCCGTTTGGGTCATATCGGTGTAAAGCGCATGAAGAAACTCCATAAAGATGGATTTTTTGAATCACTTGGTTATGAATCATTTGATGCTTGCGAACCGTGCCTTTTGGGCAAGATGACTAAAACTCCGTTCTCCGGAACAATGGAACAAGCTACTGACTTATTGGAAATAATACATACCGATGTATGTGATCCAATGAGTGTTGATGCTCGTGGCAAGTATCGTTATTTTCTGACCTTCACAAGATGATTTGAGCAGATAGGGGTATATCTACTTGATGAAACATAAGTCTGAAATAGTTGAAAGGTTCAAAGAATTTCAGAGTGAAGTGGAAAAATCATCGTAACAAGAAAATAAAGTTTCTGCGATCTGATCGCGGAGACGAATATTTGAGTTACGAGTTTGGTCTTCAATTAAAACAATGTGGAATGGTTTCACAGCTCACGCCACCTGGAACACCACAACGTTATGGTGTGTCCGAACGTCGTAACCGCACTTTATTGATATGGTGCGATCTATGATGTCTCTTACTGATTTACCACTATTGTTTTGGGGTTATGCATTAGAGACAGCTGCATTCACGTTAAAAGGGCACCATCTAAATCCGTTGAGACGACACCATATGAATTGTGGTTTAGCAAGAAACCCAAGTTGTCGTTTCTTAAAGTTTGGGGCTGTGATGCTTATGTGAAAAAGTTTCATCCTGATAAGCTCAAACCCAAATCCGAGAAGTGCGTCTTCATAGAATACCCAAAGGAAACTGTTGGGTACACCTTCTACCACAGATCCGAAGGCAAGATATTCGTTGCTAAAAATGGATCCTTTCAAGAGAAGGATTTTCTCTCGAAAGAAGTGAGTGGGAGGAAAGTAGAACTTGATGAGGTAACTATACCTGCTCCCTTATTGGAAAGTAGTTCATCACAAGAACCGGTTCCTGTGACAACTACACCAATTAGTGAGAAGCTAATGATATTGATCATGAAACTTCAGATCAAGTTTCTACTGAACCTCGTAGGTCTACCAGAGTAAGATCCGCACCAAAGTGGTATGGTAATCCTATTCTGGAAGTCATGTTACTTGACCATGACGAACCTACGAACTATGAGGAAGCGATGATGAGCCCAGATTCCGCAAAATGGCTAGAGGCCATGAAATCTGAGATAGGATCCATGTATGAGAACAAAGTATGGACTTTGGTGGACTTGCCCGATGATCGGCAAGCCATAGAAAATAAATGGATCTTCAAGAGGAAGACGGACGCTGATAGTTGTGTTACTATCTAAAAAGATCGAATTGTCGGAAAAGGTTTTCGACAAGTTCAAGGTGTTGAATACGATGAGATTCTCTCACTCGTGTCGATGCTTAAGTCTGTCCGAATCATGTTAGCAATTGCCACATTTTATGAAATCTGGCAAATGGATGTCAAAACTGCATTCCTTAATGGATTTATTAAAGAAGAGTTGTATATGATGCAACCAAAAGGTTTTGTCAATCCTAAAGATGCTAACAAAAATGTGCAAGCTCCAGCGATCCATCTATGGACTGGTGCAAGAATCTTGGAATTGGAATATACGCTTTCATAAGTTCATCAAAGCATATAGTTTTATACAGACTTGCGGTGAAGCCTGTATTTACAAGAAAGTGAGTGGGAGCACTACAGCATTTCTGATAAGTATATGTGAATGACATATTTTTGATCGGAAATAATGTAGAATTATTCTGCAAAGCATAAAGGAGTGTTTGAAAGGAGTTTTTTCAAAGAAAGACCTCGGTAAAGCTACTTACATATTGAGCATCAAGATCTATTGAGATAGATCAAGACGCTTGATAAGATTTTCAATGAGTACATACCTTGATAAATTTTTGAAATAGTTCAAAATAGAACAGTCAAAGAAGGAGTTCTTGCCTGTGATGCAAAGGTGTGAAGTTGAGTAAGACTCGAGAACCGACCATGGCAGAAAATAGAAAGAGAATGAAAAGTCATTCCCTATGCCTCGGTCATAGGTTCTATAAAGTATGATATGCTATGTACCAGACCTATTGTATACTCTGCCCTGGTTTGGCAAGGGAGTGCAATAGTGATCTAGGAGTAGATCACTAGACACTGGTCAAAATTATCCTTAGTGGAATACGGATATGTTTCTCGATAATGGAAGTGATAAAAGAGCTCGTCGTAAAAGTTACAACGATACAAGCTTTTACACCGATCCAGATGACTCTAAGTCTCAATCTAGATACATATTGAAAGTGGGAGCAATTAGCTAGAGTAGCTCCGTGCAGAGCATTGTAGACATAGAATATTTGCAAAATACATGCGGCTCTGAATGTGACAGAACCGTTGACTAAGCTTCTCTCACGAGCAAAACATGATCATACCTTTGTACTCTTTGGGTGTTAATCACATAGCAATGTGAACTAGATTATTGACTCTAGTAAACCCTTTGGGTGTTGGTCACATGAAGATGTGAACTATGGGTGTTAATCATATGCAGATATGAATATTGGTATTAAATCACATGGCGATGTGAACTAGATTATTGACTCTAGTGCAAGTGGGAGACTGAAAGAAATATGCCCTAGAGGCAATAATAAAGTTATTATTTATTTCATTATTTCATGATAAATGTTTATTATTCATGCTAGAATTGTATTAACCGGAAACATAATACATGTGTGAATACATACACAAACATAGTGTCACTAGTATGCCTCTACTTGACTAGCTCTTGAATCAAAGATGGTTAAGTTTCCTAGCCATAAACATGAGTTGTCATTTGATTAACGGGATCACATCATTAGGAGAATGATGTGATTGACATGACCCATTCCGTTAGCCTAGCACTTAATCGTTTAGTATGTTGCTATTGCTTTCTTCATGACTTATACATGTTCCTGTAACTATGAGATTATGCAACTCCCGTTTGCTGGAGGAACACTTTGGGTGCTACCAAACGTCACAACGTAACTGGGTGATTATAAAGGAGTACTACAGGTGTCTCCAAAGGTACATGTTGGGTTGGCGTATTTTGAGATTAGGTTTTTGTCACTCCGATTGTCGGAGAGGTATCTCTGGGCCCTCTCGGTAATGCACATCACTATAAGCCTTGCAAGCAATGTAGCTAATGAGTTAGTTACGGAATGATGCATTACGTAATGAGTAAAGAGACTTGCCGGTAACGAGATTGAACTAGGTATTGGATACCGACGATCGAATCTCGGGCAAGTAACATACCGATGACAAAGGGAACAAAGTATGTTGTTATGCGGTTTGACCGATAAAGATCTTTGTAGAATATGTAGGAACCAATATGGGCATCCAGGTTCCGCTATTGGTTATTGACCAAAGAATAGTTCTAGGTCATGTCTACATAGTTCTCGAACCCGTAGGGTCCGCACGCTTAACGTTACGATGACAGTTATATTATGAGTTTATGAGTTTTGATGGACCGAAGGAGTTCGGAGTCCCGGATGAGATCGGGGACATGACGAGGAGTCTCGAAATGGTCGAGACGTAAAAATCGATATATTGGACGACTATATTCGGAGTTTGGAAAGGTTCCGAGTGATTCGGGTATTTTTCGGAGTACCGGAGAGTTACGTGAATTCGCCGGGGAGTATATGGGTCTCATTGGGCTTTAGGGGAAAGAGAGAGGAGAGGTTGGGCACCCCCCAAGGCCTAGTCCGAATTGGACTAGGGGGAGGGGCTGCGACCCCTCCTTCCTTCTCTTCTCTTCCCCCTTTCCTTGACTCCTACTCCTACTACTTGGAAGGGGGGAATCCTACTCCCGGTGGGAGTAGGACTCCTCCTTGGTGCGCCTCCTCCTAGGCCGGCCACCCCCTCCCTTGCTCCTTTATATACGGGAGCAGGGGGCATCCTAGAAGACACAAGTTGATCTACGGATTGTTCCTTAGCCGTGTGCAGTGCCCCCCTCCACCATATTCCACCTCGGTTATATCGTCGCGGAGTTTAGGCGAAGCCCTGCGCCGGTAGAGCATCATCATCGTCACCACACCGTCGTGCTGACGGAACTCATCCCCGACACTTTGCTGGATCGGAGTCCGGGGATCGTCATCGAGCTGAACGTGTGCTGAACTCGGAGGTGTCGTACGTTCGGTACTTGGATCGGTCGGATCGTGAAGATGTACGACTACATCAACTGCATTGTCATAACGCTTCCGCTTACGGTCTATGAGGGTACATGGACAACACTCTCCCCTCTCGTTGCTATGCCATCACCATGATCTTGCATGTATGTAGGAAATTTTTTGAAATTACTGCGTTCCCCAAGACCTAGCAACCACCATTACAAAGGAAGTTGCGTTACGCGGTCCAACCCGGCGCGCGCCACTCAGTCGCTGACGTCAAGAAGGCTTCGGCTGATATCACGACGTCGAGTGCCCATAACTGTTCCTGCGTAGTTGGTTAGTGCGTATAGGCCAGTGGCCAGACTCAGATCAAATACCAAGATCTCGTTAAGCGTGTTATTATGTAGTAACCGCGAACGCCGACCAGGGCCAGGTCCACCTCTCGCCTAGGTGGTCTCAACCTGCCCTGTCGCTCCGCCACAAAGTAACAATCGGGGGCCGTTGGGAACCCAGGCCCACCTCTACCGGGATGGAGCCACCTGTCCTTCCAGCCCCCACATCGAAATCACTTGCAGGTACTCAACGAGCCAACCCGACTTTAGTCACCACCTGAATAATATGTATATGTATAGTATATACCCGTGATCACCCCCCGAGTGATCACGACCCGATAGTACCGCAAGGCAGACTGACAAGAATGTAGGGCCACTAATGATAAACTAGCATCCTAAACTAAGCATTTAGGATTACGGGTAAGGTATCAATGACTGTAGCAACAATGACAGGCTATGCAGTAGAATAGGAGTAACCGAACAGTAACATGCTACACTACTCTAATGCAAGCAGTATAGAGAAGAATAGGCGATATCTGGTGATCAAGGGGGGGGGCTTGCCTGGTTGCTCTGGCAAGAGGAGGGGTCGTCAACTCCGTAGTCGAACTGGGGGTCGCCGGCAGTCTCGGGGTCTACCGGAAAGAAGTAACGGAGGGGAAACACAATAAATAACAGAGCAATCAAAGCATCACAAAACGTAACATGGCAATACGTGGTGCTAGAGGTGACCTAACACAATAGTAGGTGATACCAGCGAAGTGGGGAAACACCCGGGAAGGTATTTCCGGTGTTTCGCGTTTTCAGACAAACGTATCAAAGGGGGATTGTTGCACATTCGCTATGCTAGGGACGTGTGGTGAACGAACAGGTTGCGTATTCGGATTTGTTGTATTTTTCTGAGCAACTTTCATATATAAATTATTTTCATTGGAGTTACGGTCTATTTTATATGAATTTTCAAAGTTTTAATTAATTTCTGAAATTCATTTAATACGAAAATGAAATAAAAATGCCCAGTCAGCAGTAGAGATTGACATGTGGACCCAATCAGCAGTTGACTGGGTCAACATTGACTGGTCAAGGGGCGCTGGGGTCCCACTTGTCAATGACTGGGACTGCCAAGTCAGCAGGTTCGACTGGTCAAAAGAATAGTTGGACCCATGTGTCAGTGAGACTTCTGATTAACAGCTTGTTTTTTTAAGTCAACTAACTGGTTGTGGGCCCTCTTGTTAGTGACTAATTAATGGGGTTCTTGGTTAGTACTAATTAGCCCCTAATTGATTTTGGGCCAGCGTGGTGGCACATCCAGCCATGAGGCTCTGCACACACACGCACACATAGCATACGCGGCCATGGCCAACCGCAAGCAGCAGCGCGGCGGCAAGATGCAGGAGAGTAGAGAGCAGCGGCAACGCATAGCAGCAGCAGTGCCTAGCAGCAGCACTAGCAGGCCGAGCAACTGCAGCGGCACAACAGCAATAGCAGGCGCGGTAGATGAACGCAGCAAGCAACAGCAACACGTACGCATACGTGAAACCGGAGCTCCGGCCATGGCCTTGGGACAACGACATATGGCGATGGATTGAAGGAGAAATGAAGGGAATCAGAGGAGATGCTCACTGCGAACTCGATGACGAGGTCGGGGAGGCCGGAGGTGGACCGGGGCGGTGGATCGACAAGGTGGACGACGATGGCCCTAGTTGGGGAAGAAGGCCGATGGGACGTCGCGAGGCGCTCCGGCTCGACCTAGCGCTTGCAGACGGTGCAGAAGAGGACGGCAGTGCTCCTCGACTTCCTCCCGAGCACCGGGGAGGCTTGTGGCCACGAGCAGGCGACGACATGGCGATGGCGTTCGGGCGACAGAGGAGGGAAGAGATCCAGCGAGGAGGAAGGGAATGGATAGGGTTCGTCGAGGGGGGCGCGGGGACGGCCTTATCCGCCTCGGTGGTACTGTAGCGACACGAGGGGACGAGTGGGTGCTGTGGAGACGGCGACCGGCCTCTGGCACGTGCGCGTAGAGGACAGCGAGCGAGGGGAAACAAGAGATTGAGGGTGACCGCGGTTGGCTGGGCCGCTACTATTTCTAACAGGCCAAAGTGCATAGGAACCTTTCCTATTTTCTTTTGCTAAAATAACAAGTAGCTACTGTTCTCTAAAAACTTTAGTGTTCAATGAGTTTTTCTAAATATGAAACTTTGCACAAAAATGATATGCAATAATCTAGGGTTGTACAAAAGTTTGAGGGTATTCGCAATTCTTTGATTTTGTGTTTGAATTTAATTGACCAACTTAGAGGTTGCTGGTCCAAACAAAAATGCTATAGTCAAATTTTGTTCTACAAGGGAAATACTCGGGGATTTTATGCAATACTTACAACATTTTTGTTTTACGGTTTGAAGAAATAATATTTTGACTTTATTTTAAATTTTGAATTTGGGGTTGAAATATTTCTTAATTGTTTTTCTTAGGGCATAATAGTGATGACTTGGCATCATTAGTGTGGATTTACTGTAGTTTAATTATCCGGGCATTACACCAAACCACCAGAATAGTCCACAAGCACACTAGCACAATATTTGTCGAAGACTGAATCGAAGTTGTGGAGCTTTAAGGCTAATAAGGTCACCCTCCCTCTGAAAGCATAATCCGTCACTACAAGAAATATGTCAACTTGTGACCACCACTATTGGTCACTAAATGGTCACTGTTTTCAATTTGTGACCTTTTTGTGACCAAAAACATAAGGTCAAAAGCTGGCCGTCGTTAACTGACTATAGCGACCTTTCTTCTGGAATGGTCGTAGACGTTTATGACCAAAAAAAGGTCGTAGATTTTACAATCAATTATTTTGGTCACTAGCAATCCGACCACACCACGTCAGATCCACCATGGCAAGCTGACGTGGCAGAATTACGACCAAATGAAAAGGTCGTAAAATAGAATCAGCCCGGTCCATTTCAGCCGTCTACATGGGCCAAGCCCAATAATTCGGCCCGTTTAATTTTTTTCTCTCTTTATTTTGCTTATGTGTATGGGCCTGGCCCAATAATTTGGCCTTTTATTTTCTGGGAATGGAGCCTTTTTCTGATGAATTTTTTTATAGTCCACTATTGTTTTGGGCCACAGCCTTTTTGGTCTAGTTCGAATTTGGGCCTTGGCCTTTTTATTTTCTGCTATGCAGCCTTTTATAATATTTTTTTCTTACAGTCATTTCTTTTTCTAGGCCCAAGCCTTTTTGGTCTAATTCTTGTTTGGGCCTTGGCCTTTTTAGAGCCCAAGTTCTCATTTCGCATAACTATAAACAGAAAGGCCCAGGTGCACAAGTGATCCACAAGCCCAGGTGCACAAGTGATCCACATAACTTCACAGAAAATAAACAAAATGATCCACAAGTGATCCATAACTTCACAGGTTCACAAGATCACATAACTTCACAGGTTCACAAGTGATCCAGGTTCACAGGTGCTCTAGTTTAAACAGCAAAATGCAACAAAATGCAACAGCTCTCAGCTCAGCTCAGTTCACAGGTTCAAAATGCAACAACTACCTTAGCTCAAAGACAAAGAGGTTCACAGCACAGCCATCAAACTACCTTAGCTCCAAAGAGAGCCATCAAGTGGGCTAACTTCTCTTCCTGTTCTTGAGACTTCTTGCGCAGCAGCTCAAGTTCCTTGTCGCGTGCAGCTTCAGATTCTTCCGCCTTCATCTTGATTGCCGCCAATTCTTCTTGCACCAGTTCAGCTTGAAGCTCGGACCTCTCCAGCTTCTGCTCAAGGTCACGAACATGAGCAAACACTTCAGCAGTTGCTTTGCGGGAGTTGTTCCTAGATGACTGGAGCCCAACATTCGTGAGGAATGTGCTTTGCTTGACAGATTTCAACAGCACTTCTTCGACAATTTGAACAGTAGACTTTGGCTCTTCACCTTCTGGTACCGGTGCGTCCTTCATTTTTTCCATCTCAAGCTAGCATATGGAGGAAAATGATAGGCATTAGTGGAGAAACCAAACCAGCACACAAATGGATTATTTGAAGTAACCAAACCAGCACACAAAATCTATACAAGAAGATGATGACTAGTGACCTGGAGACATGCAATTGGAACAATATGATCGCTTCATTAAGCCTAGAATGGTGGTTCTATATAAGATGGCTTCCCGACTAACATTCAGATCAAATTTCATCATGTCATAAAAAATGCAACAAATAGCTACAGCAAGTTCTGATATCTTTGTTGAACTATCAAACAGCATCAAAGCATGGAACACAGCGTGTGTGAATCAAATAGCATGGAACTATCTTCATTAAGCTGTTCTAATATCTTCATTAAGCCTAGCATGGAACTATAAGCATGGAACTATCAAACAGCATCAAAGCATGGAACTGGCTCCGAATCAAACAACATCAAATCATCAAAGCGTCAAACAACATCAAAGCTGGTTGTGAATCAAACAGGGCATGGACAAAGCATGGAGTGACTTACTATAGCAGTCTTGACTGGCTCCGAAAACCCGTGCTTCTTGCTGTTGTGGGTGGCCTTAAACAAGTCAATCGCAGACAGCTCCTCACCCTTACGCTCTTCTTTCTGATATGTTTTTCAACAAAAATCAAAATGTTATTCAGCAAGAATCAGAAATGTTATCCAACGAGGATCAAACGGTAAGGTCTCTAGAGAAAAGTTCTCACAGTGGCAAAAATGTGTGCTCTGTAGTGCTGGAACCAGTTCTCTAATTGTACACGACTTTTTCTCGATTCATCTTGTTTGACACATAGGTTTCCTACAAAAAAGCATACTGTCAGCATGATCTAGCACTAGCATATCATGTGTAGAACATAAAGCATCAAACAAAGGAGAGACAAACCTTGTGTCTTGGGGTAGACCACATCTCCACCAGAGCTTGCCATTCACCATCCGTCAGATCAGGTACCGGAGACTTGATGCTGACTTTATTTGCGGCTACGGTATCAAAATACTTCTTCTTGATCTGATGGCGTTTGTTCTTTGAATTTTTCTGCAGAATATCTTTGCACGCGGTCTTGATGGTCTCCGAGTCCGTGTTCATCTCAAAATTTGCCTACCAAGACAGCAAACAAGGTAGGAACAATATTAGTGATCATGCATAGGTGTAACAGAAAATAGATAGCACATTAACTATGAAACAAGTAGCTTACAGCAACTTTCCCAATGTAGTTCTCCAATAGACTAGCATTTTTTTGTATAGCTTGAAGTGAGGAAGAACCGGAAGATGGCTTCTTGCAACGAGTCCACACTCAGAAGCAAGCTTTGCTGACTGCAGAGGCTTCTCTGGACGCTTCATCCCTTCGGCAATTTGGATAGGCACCTTGCTACCAAGCGACTTGGTGATCCTCTCTAGCCCTTTGCCCTTTCTAAGTCTAGTCTTGGTAGTCATTGCATCTGAAAATGAAATTGAACTCATAAATTAGAATAGAAATCGACAAATGCAGGAATCGACAAAAGCATACATGATCATTCCATTTGGAAAATGCACTAGTAAAAGATAGCATTGCAAAGGTCAACTTGCCTGATTGAAGCACAAGCTGCTGTTCTTCTTCATTGATGACAGCATTCCTGTCAATAGAAGGTGCAACAGGGCTGAGGTCTGTGTGGACAGTGCCTGCTTCATCAATGCAGATGGTTCCTCCTTCATCTAGGCAGACAGTGCCACTTCCATCCATGCTGAGAGTGGTTCCTTCATCCATGGGCGGCAACTCATCACCCATTTGCACCGAGGTCTCAGAGTCCATGCGCAGCAGACTTTCCTGATGGTCCGTCGCAGTCGCCATCTTTGCTTTCTGCCTTGTGACTCTATCAAGGGCAGGTTCATCAGGTTCCAGGATCCTCTTTTTTTGTCCTGGAGCTGGGGCCATCACCCTTCCTGGAGGCATTGCAGCAGATGTTTCTGAGCTCTTCTTCTTCTTGCTGACTGTCTTCTTAACACCAGGCCTCTTCGTCCTAGATTCCTTCAGTGCCTCGTATAAACAGCACGGAAAAAAGCATTAGATCACAAGAGAAATATGTGAGCACAAGGAATAACATAGCATAAAAGAACCCCAGCCCTCCAAGCAAGACAGAGTTTGCACCTTAACAGTCTTGCTCACTACAACATCATCCACTTCCTCTCCATCAATAACTTCATCCTCCTTAGGATTGTACTCTGGGTCATCATTGATAACTCCACTACCTTCTTGAACCTCATCACTTCTACCTTCTTGTACACCATTTGTTTTCCTAATCATCGACGCTATTGCACCGATGCCAAGGGACTGGAACATCCGATTGTTCCTCATGATATTTCTAGCCCTAACCTTCTCGTACTCGGTGAGAGGCTCTTCTTTGCATGATAAAGGAAACGTAACTATTAGGTGAATGTTTGGAATGCATGGACAGACAGCCAAACATATCTTATGAAATTTTATTATCATTTAATCCTAGTTATTCAGGTAAGGAAGACTAACAGCACACAGGCACAATTAAGCCAGCTTATTCAGATTGCAGCAATACATTTCACTTAGCATATTAAGACACAGATTTTATGAAACTGACAGTATAACCACAAGGAGCAAGTTGCATACCAACGGTTGGCCTCACGTTTGACCTTGTCATCCTTGCCATGGATGATCTTGAGGTGGTGCTTGCAAAATAGAATAAACAACAATCAGATACAACAGGGATAAAGTAAAATGATGCACTTGTATCAATAAAGGAAAGCATTTGGACCATCATGCACATACACTGATGTACTGTTATTAATTAAGCAAACATGTAAGTGCACTAAACAAGCATGCATGTACAGTGGAAATATATGTACACTAAACAAGCAAGCAAGCAAAGTGCTACTGATAGAAACAAGCAAGCAATGAAGGAAATTGAAAAGAAGCAAGCAAATACTATTGATACAAACCCTAATTAATAAGCAAGCAAGTAGCTTCTTCTCCATGTGCTACTGATACAAGCAAGTACTGTTGATGGAAACCCTAATTAAGCATGTATGCTTGCAAGCAACATGTATGTTAGCAAGCAAGCAACATGAAGTAGTGAATTGGTGTCATGTACACATGCTTAGACAGTCTGACAGCAAGCTAGACGAGTATATCATGAGGACCTTCAAAACAACTAGATGTTTCCACTAGTAAAGCATGAAACAACAGTACTTGCAGAAGTACAAAAGCAGATGAAAAAATTATTCTCAACTTCTCAATAAAGTTCCCGGTCTTTGCAACAACAACAAAAAAAAGGAGAGAGGGCCACACGGGACGGCCTCTATGCTGATAAAGAAATGCTCATCTGAATCATGTAATTCCACTATAGCTTGGTGACTGAACACAGCACCGTCTACTTACTGTATGCGGCTTACATCATGACAGCATTCACTTGGCCATACATCTCATCAGAGAGATACGGCATGAACATCAGGTTCAGAAACATCAGTGACACAGCGTCCCACTCACAAGAGCAGTAAACACGCCACGAACTAGACCAACGCACAAGCACAATATAACCAAACGCACAGCAAACGCACCCATAACCTCAAAACAACAGGAATGGGCAGCATGAGAGGCCTTGAGGGGCACCTTCTCCAAGTGCTATTGATACAAGCTAAGTAACTAAATCATACACAAGCTACATGAACCAGAGGGAGGTCTTCCTCAAACCTCATCCACTTCCTCATCCATCCCCATCCCCTAAAATCATGCACTTCCTCTCCATCAACATGAACCCTAAACCATGAGGAGGATCAAACAAACCACCAGGAGCTCCAGGAGTATCAAACAAGCATTTTTTAAGATTATGACATGAAAGATCCAAACAAATAAACAATATATCTGATAAACGGTGCCTTAAACCACCAGCACTACAAGTGCACAAGGACACGCATGCAACATAACCAACTGTGACCCAAGCCAAGCACCATGAGTGAATCTGGCGAGCATGTTCTGGATCAGAAGGGTTCGAGCAGGGAGGGAGGAGCCGACGCGCGAATCCTAACCCTAGATCGACAAGAAAACGAATCCTAACCCTAGATCGACATGAACAAGAACAAGAACCAGGAGCTTGATGAACATGAACAACTTGTCCGATGAACATGAACAAGAACCACCAGGAGCTCGTAGATCAACCGAATCCTAACCCTAGATCGACTGAATCCTAACCCTAGATCAACCGAATCCTAACCCTAGGTCGACCAGGATGGGGATCTACCGAACCCTAGAAGATCGAGGGGAGAGGGGAGAGGAGAGGGATACCTGTCGCCATCGTCGATCGTTGATGATGTGGATGATGTAGCCACCGTCGCCGATGTACTCCCTGTCGTTGATGTAGTCGTAGCCCAGGCGGTCGATGTAGCTGTCGATGTAGCAATCGTCATCGAGGGGAGAGAGGTGGGTGGATTTGTCGTCGGGGTGGGCGGCGCACCGCGGCGCGGCGGCGCGGCGCGGCAGCGTGCCGGGGCGGCACGGAGCAGGGGACGGAGTGGGAGCGGGGCGGCGCGGAGGGGAGGGAGTGGGAGCGGGCGGTTCGTCGGGGCAGAGCAGAGGAGGGGCGACACTAGGGTTGCAGGGTGGGGAATGGGAGAGGGAGGGGAAATTTTGGGAGGGGAGGGGAGGGGATCCCGCGTGTTTAGTGGGAGAGGGGTGGTGGGTCCCGCATGGTAGTGGGAGAGAAGTGGTGGGAAATTTTGGTGGGGTGGGAGGGAAATTTTCACCAGTTTTTAGAGGTTTTGAGGCAGAAAAAATGGGTTTTTTGTAAACTTTGTAGAAATCATGGTTAAAATCTTACCGAGTAGCTCAAGAAAACATCCGTATTGCAAGTTTAGTATTTTTGCTAGTTGGTAGGTCACATTTGATGATGTGACGCGGAGGTCTCCCATTTTTTTGATTTTTTTTATTTTTTTACGGTGTTTTCAAAAACCGGCCGATTTCGTCGTGGCGGCCGTCCGTGGCTAGGGTTTGAGCCATGCCAATCTGTTGTCGATTCTGTGATGAAATGCCTACCTGTGAAGCTAAAAATCATTTTTGGCAAAAATAACGGGCAAGCTATGGAGGACCCGCAGTTCAAATTCCAGCCGGTTCCAGCTGAATCGGCCGAAGGTGGTCTGAATTGCCGGGAGTATCTACGAGGGTCGAAAATGCATGCTTTTTGGCGACCGTCCGTAAAATAGGGTCTAGTTTGAGATAGACATGGAATGGCGCCATTTGTGGTGACCCTCCTTGTAGCCGCTTCATGAAAAACGCATGTCTTCTGCATTCAAAAAATGAAAAACGGTTTTTCTTGTTAAACAAGTTGGAACCTCGCTTTGGCAACATTGTTTGCCAGCACAAGACGGAGGCATGCGCCAAATTTGGGCATATTATCAGAAACTATTCATCGGATGCGGCCATATCATTGCTAGTTTGGCTTGAAAGCCATGAATCTTCGTTCATGGTAGGTCGTTTTTTAGAACACTTTTTCAAGAAAACATCTGTATTGCAAGTTTAGTATTTTTGCTAGTTGGTAGGCTACATTTGATGATGTGACGCGGAGGTCTCCCATTTTTTGATTGTTTTTGAATTTTTTACGGTGTTTTCAAAAACCGGCCGATTTCGTCGCGGCGGCCGTCCGTGGCTAGGGTTTGAGCCGTGCAAATCTGTTGTCGATTCTGTGATGAAATGCCTACCAATGAAGCTCAAAAGCATTTTTGGCAAAAATAACGGGCAAGCTATGGAGGACCCGCAGTTCAAATTCCAGCCGGTTCCAGCAGAATCGGCCGAAGGTGGTCTGAATTGCCGGGAGTAGCTACGAGGGTCGGAAATGCATGCTTTTTGGCGACCGTCTGTAAAATAGGGTCTACTTTGAGATAGACATGGAATGGTGCCGTTTGGGGTGACCCTCCTTGTAGCCGCTTCACGAAAAACGCATGTCTTCTGCATTCAAAAAATGAAAAACGGTTTTTCTTGTTAAACAAGTTGGAACCTCGCTTTGGCAACATTGTTTGCCATCACAAGACAGAGGCATGCACCCAATTTGGGCATATTATCAGAAACTATTCATCGGATGCGGCCATATCATTGCTAGTTTCGCCTGAAAGCCATGAATCTTCGTTCATGGTAGGTCGTTTTTGAGAACACTTTTTCAAGAAAACATCCGTATTGCAAGTTTAGTATTTTTGCTAGTTGGTAGGCCACATTTGATGATGTGACGCGGAGGTCTCCCAATTTTTTGATATTTTTTGAATTTTTTACAGTATTTTCAAAAACCGGCCGATTTCGTCGCGGCGGCCGTCCGTGGCTAGGGTTTGAGCCGTGCAAATCTGTTGTCGATTCTGTGATGAAGTGCCTACCTGTGAAGCTAAAAAGCATTTTTGGCAAAAATAACGGGCAAGCTATGGAGGACCCGCAGTTCAAATTCCAGCCGGTTCCAGCTGAATCGGCCGAAGGTGGTCTGAATTGTCGGGAGTAGCTACGAGGGTCAGAAATGCATGCTTTTTGGCGACCATCCGTAAAATAGGGTCTGCTTTGAGATAGACATGGAATGGCGCCGTTTGGGGTGACCCTCCTTGTAGCCTCCTCATGAAAAACGCATGTCTTCTGCATTCAAAAAAATGAAAAACGGTTTTTCTTGTTAAATAAGTTAGAACCTCGCTTTGGCAACATTGTTTGCCATCACAAGACGGAGGCATGCGCCCAATTTGGGCATATTATCAGAAACTATTCATCGGATGCGGCCATATCATTGCTAGTTTGGCTTGAAAGCCATGAATCTTCGTTCATGGTAGGTCGTTTTTTAGAACACTTTTTCAAGAAAACGCCGGTATTGCAAGTTTAGTATTTTTGCTAGTTGGTGGGCCACATTTGATGATGTGACGCGGAGGTCTCCCATTTTTTTGATTTTTTTTGAATTTTTTATGGTGTTTTAAAAACCGGCCGATTTCGTCGCGACGGCCGTCCGTGGCTAGGGTTTGAGCCGTGCAAATCTGTTGTCGATTCTGTGATGAAATGCCTACCTGTGAAGCTAAAAAGCATTTTCATCTTGATGCCCATCCTCTTCCTCCAAAACAGCATTATCTCGCAAAACCTTTTCCATGAAATCAATGCCAGCATCACCACCACCCATCATATGAGGGGCCTCTGTATCAGCTTCAAAATGTTGAGGTTGACTGTCCAAAGGTTCTCCATGATATATCCATCTATCATATGTGTTGGACATCCCAATAAGAAGCAGATGATCTTCCACTCTTCCTTGAGCCATTCTTGGACGGTTGAGGCATTCGCAGCATGGGCAAAGAATGTGAGCATCGTTGGCAAAATTTGCCCGAACAAATGCCATAAAATCATCAACTCCTTTCATATGTTCTTTCGAAAACTTTCTAACCCTTTTCTAATCCAGCTTCTGTCCATCTGCCGAAGACAACAAATTGTTGCAACTTAGCAAATCAATCTAAGTGCATCAACATTAATTAATGAAAATGGATGGAAGTAATGGCACCCAACTTTATATGCTAACTGCCTAACCACAACATTCAACTATTTCCAATTTCTCACTACTTTAGTCCAACTTGGTGGACAAAATAAATTAGCATTCAATATTTACTCATGGCATGAATCAGTCAAATAGATCAGGATCCTATTTACTCAGCATTCATTATTTACTCATGGACAAAATAAATCAGGAATTTAGAACAGAGAGCAACAGCAATTTCAGGATCCTGTTTCAGGGAAAGAACAACATCAATTTCATCAACGCAATTTACTCTTGGACAAAATAGAACAGAGAGATTTGTTCTATTGATAGTTGACAACATAATTTACCACTATGAATTGACTAAATTAAAAAAGAATTCTTAACAATTTCATCAACAGCAATTCTCCTAAAAAATTCATCAACAGAACTTCTCTTCACAATTTCTAGCAAATTCATCAATGCCATTTCCAAGAGATTTTTCCAAGATTACAACAAACCTACATCAAATCAGTGTGTGTGTGTGTGTGTGTGTGTGGAGATTCTCCTAACAGATCTACATCAAATCAATGACATCAACAGAGAGGAGAGAGGGAGAGGAGAGGGGGGAGGAGAGGAGTGCATACATGGGCGAGGTCTGCTTGCGGCGGCGGCGAGTCCCCCATGGTCGGCGGCGGCGAGTCCCCCATGCTCGATGGCCTCTCCTTGCGTGGGCGTCGTTCCTACGCCCGCCCCCACCACCGCAGGTCGCCCACGCCCCTGCTGGTCACTTCGGCAGCCAGCCCCGCCTCCACCCCCGCCGGTTGCTTCCGCTGCCGGCCCCGCCCCCGCCCCCGTCGATTTCCTGTCGTGGACAAGGCGTGCGGCGAGGCCGTGGGCAAGGTCATCTGTGGCGAGGCCGTGGGAAAGGTCAACTGCGGCGAGGCCGTGGGCGAGGTCAACTGCGGCGAGGCCGTTCCTGCCCCCACCGCCGGTCGCCCCCGCCCCTGCTGGTCGCTTCGGCCGCCGGCCCCTGCCCGCAGCCCGCCGCCACCTGGTTGGAAGACCTAGAAATTATTGGCTAAGTGTTGGCTTTGTCCGATCCTGGGAATAGGTCCCACTTGTCAATGACTTAGATTTGGCAAGAGACAACCGATGTTCTATATAATATACAGAGCCATTCCGCTAGATGGGCAGCAATCCCTCTCTAGCCCAGTGGTAGCGAACAAGTTAAACAGCGCGAGGTCATGGGTTCGAGTCCCCGCTAGCGCACATTTTTTAGGAATTAAAGCGCACATTTTTTAGGGAATTAAACGCTCGCTCACCCACCTGTCAGTGGCTAACCCACCTGTCAAATGGTTGCTGCCTGTCAGTGTTTCTCTGTTCGATGCCACCTGGTCGGAAGGCCCCACTTGTCACTGGTAGGAGAGAGCCGTGGTTTTATATAATGTATAGATAAGTTCCCATACCAGAGCAACAATCCCTCTCTAGCCCAGCGGTACCGAACGAGCGAAGCAAGCGCGAGGTCGTGGGTTCGAGTCCCCACTAGCGCACAGTTTGTGGGCGAATTAAGCACTCGGCCTCTCCTATCAAATGGGTCCTGCATGTCAGTGTGTGCCCCGTCTGTTATTGAATATTAATATTTAACCAAAAATGACACCTAGACAGTGACACATAAGCGAGGTTGCTGAGGTGGCTTCCTAATCATCCTAATTCATTCAAAATTAAGTGTAGTGACCATGTTATATTGGTCATTATCAGCTAGGCGTGAGGCAGTGGACAATGCTTCCCGCTTTATGACCATTTCCTGTAATGACATTATGACCTTTCTGGCCAGAATGGTCGTTATAGGTTAGGGTTTGGAGCCTCCCAACAGCTTTTGACCTATTGGTCTAAAATGGTCATAAATTTATGACCAATTCTTCCAGGGTCACTGACAAAAGGTCACTAGTTGACATATTTCTTGTAGTGCGTGTTAATGACCGTTTCAAAAAATATATCCATATTGATGAGACATCAAAGGGACCAATGTGTTTAAAATGCAAATTGTTTTTTTTTGCAACGAAATGCAAATTGTTTTGATGTGGATACTCTACTTCTAAGAATCAGTTCATTCTAAAAAGTGTAAATTCTGCTTCGTCTAGAGAAAGCAAAAAATAAAAATAAAACACTTGCAGCTCCCTCCCCCATCACACACACACTAAAGGGCTTGCATTTTTTAAAATCTAAACAAAAGTTGCACTTATTAGGCACATACTTAGACACAAAGAAGGGGGTCGCATGGTTGTCTCGAACAACTCATGTGTGGCAAATGGGCCGTCGAGGATTTTCTAGGTTTCTGCGCCCTCGGGGGATATCTTCCAAAACCCCTCCAAATTTTTTAGGGTGATCGTAATGGGGTATCATAACTGGTACTAACATGTATGTCAACTAGACTTTTTAAATGGTTTGGCATACAACTAAATGAGGAAAGAGAGGATATGATATTGTATTATACTAAATGTTGTACTACTTTGTGGCATGCATGACAATAATAAGGCAACCTAAGATACTAACTTATGATACTATGCATTACGGAAGTAGTATCATATGTTAGTACCATATGCATGATACCAGTATATGATACTCCCCATTATAATCAGCCTGATACCACACAAGGCCTTAGGATTTGTGCGAAGTGTTTCAAAGGAAAAACCGTTATCATACAACAATGAGTTGACATAGAAAAAAAATTGAAGTCAATCGAGCGATATTCACTCATATTAAATAACTACAATTTCCTTTCCCATATGACTCCTATTGCAACGTCTCCCTACACACCACGCTTAAGTCCTAGCTAGGCCGAGCAGTTGTCCACGCAAGAAAGGCCCCCCTCGCCATGCTTTATCTCCATGGCTGGCATGGCCAACAAAATCTTCACCTACCGACACAGGTTGAGACACAACGTGATAGCATCTACTTATTATAGGTATTTACATTTTGGGGCAATTATAAATGTACACGCGCCATTGTGATATACTCTAATTTAGATAGAGTATGAACTTACATATTTTTTTAAATGGGGTAAAAGATTTTCCTTATCAATTAATTAAGAATAAGAGAATTTTCCAGTTAGTTTACTGAAACGGGGCAAAAAACGATATAAACTGACCACAAAAAGACTACTCACAAATGTATGAAAACCCACGATTGCAAAAGGCGACCCTCTAAACACTCCCAACACAACAACCACCACAACCCCCAACACTTGCAAAAAAAACCAGTGACGAGAACACCTCAACAAAAAGACAACGAGCACTGTCAAAAACACAATGACAACTCAAACCATGAGGATGAGCCGAGAGGCCAAAGATCATCCATCAAGCAGCCACAGACGCCTTTGATAGGGTGCTACTCTTCTTTCCTTTTAGGTCTGAGTTGATCCTTCTTCAGGATGTCGGCCTGAGGACAGGCGTCCACCTTCTTGGTTTTTTTCCCTGATTGTCGTCCTCATAAGGAGGCAAGCAGTAACCTTTAGCCAGTCACAAAGCTCTTTCACGAAGAGAGCATCAGATTATGTGTTAGTGCACTTGGTTCAGCACAAAGAGCATGGTAAACCTTACTAATTGCAGAAAACAAAATTTAAAAAACACCACGAGTATAGAAGTATGAATACAATTTTCAATTCTTAAACTATGGCACATTCTCAATGATTAGTTAAATCAAACTCCTCACTACAAATTATAGGTTTCACTGCAACTAATATTTATTAGTACAAAAAACTCCTTCTTTGAAAATCTTACTCCAGAGACTCGAATTTCTTATAGCTTTGTCGTGTTCAGGATCTAGGTTGATGGTTGCATGATATACCCCAGGAAGAGTAGGATGTACTTTGAAGGGACAGTTGGTTGTTACTGCAAGGCTAAAGTTGTGGATTACCGAACAAGGATTTCGCCTCGTTTTATATATAAAGAAACGATCAACAGCACCCGGTACAAACGCACGCCCCCACAACACACACACACACACACACACATACACACACACACTCAAAGCAGGATACATAGGCGTTGAGCGCAGCAACATCATCCTTAGCACTATGCGAAGAGGTGAAGCCGCATATGACAAACCGTGAGCTTCAAGGTGGCGCCTTCAGGAAGGGGACGACACCAGAGCGCCGCCACCGCCCGATCCCAGGATCAGAGTTCTCCCTGGAGCAACATGATGGGCAATGAGAGCCGCGACGACGCCTTCAAGAAGGAAGCGAGCTTCGCCGCCGCCGGTCCGTCTGAAGATAGAGGGGGTTTTCACCCTGGCCACCATTCACCGCCACCGAACACCACACCCCGGCTACCACGCCGTCCACACGGCCGTGGCAACTGGGCAGCACCAAGCCATGGGCTCTGCCCATGCGCATCGCGGACCTATCACCAGGGCCGCCGCCCCAGCATCTAAGACCTTGACACCACCTCACCTGAGATCCGTCGCTACACCAACCAAAGACACGAGCGGAAAGGACCCGTCTTTCGCATCCCTGAGCTGCCCCCAGTGCCGAGACCCAATAGGCCAGCCAAAACTGGCCTCTAATGGATTCAAGTGTTCTCTGTATTGCCCACCCATATTTTTGATCATATGCGTATATATTGTTTGAAGCAAGCACTAAGAAGTACTCCCTTCATCCAGAATTACTTGTCGCACAAATGGATAGAAATTGATGTAATTAGAACTAAAATACATCTAGATACATCCATTTCTCTGACAAGTATTTCTGGACGGAGAGTACATCTTAATCATGTTTAGGAAGATGAATCATACTCTATAGAACACATCAAGCACGGAGAAAGTTTCACTACTTTGACACAGAAGCAGGCACAAATTTATGTGTTGTGCGTGCAGTATACAAAAACGTCTAGGAAGCACAAATCAAGGAAAAGTTTAAAATCCAAGATTAATGTCTTGTCCAAGCTTCTCATGATGTATTTAGGTGAGTTAAACCATATAAGTTGTCTGGTACAGAGAAGTATGTTAATATAGCAAAAAAATCATAGTTTTTATTTTTTGCACTTGTTTATTGTGTTGTAGTTAGTTTTGTGTGGAGACGGGGAGCTCTTCTAATTTCAAGGTCCTTCTAATTCATGGGTTTCTGTTTCAGGTGGGTTTTTAGACGACTGGTTTCTTCCAAACTTTCGTTACGCTGACAATGGCTGAGCTGAGACTTTTGGGGGTTACAGGCATATATACTCTTACCAAAATGTGCTTACCTGCACCATCAGACAAGTACCATTCCATTACTTTTGATTGCCCTTGTGAGTTATTCACATCTTTTGGTTCTTGATAAATGTAGAATCGTTGAATAAGTTGTCAGAGAAAAGCTATGTTACTCATATGTTCGCAAAACACATTCTAGGAAAGCACTGGTCATTAGTCTAAAAAAGGCACGAAGAAGTAGAAGTACACTTTTCTGACCATATGTGTATAATAATTGTTCGAGGTAAGCACTAAGAACTACATTTTCCTCATGTTCATGGAGATGACTCATACTATCTAGAACACATCAAACATAGGCAAAGGTTGACTTCTTTGACACCTAAAACAAGCAGTAGGCAAAAACATCCAGGAAGTCCAAACATGGTGGATGGAATTTAGAATCCAAGATTTATGTCTCATGCATACATTCAACTTCAATCAAGAACTGCAATTCACTAAGCTATAATAGAATTTATTGAGAAATGACTTGGTGTACCTTGTGGAGACGTACATGTTAGAAGGGATGGGGAGGGATGATTGGTGTAATGCGTTGGATGTTTGTATTGAGCCTCTCGGGCGGTTTATATAGAGTACAAGGCTTGAAGGGCAAGAAGCCTCTACTAGAGATAAGACAGGAGATGGTTACAAATCATAGTCTACCATATACATAAATATGCCTATATACTCTAACATCCCTCGCGGTCGTAGCGGTAGCGTCGTAGAACAACAAGAGCGTCACGAACGGTCAGATTGGAGAG
This sequence comes from Triticum aestivum, assembly GCF_018294505.1. Taxonomy (NCBI): domain Eukaryota; kingdom Viridiplantae; phylum Streptophyta; class Magnoliopsida; order Poales; family Poaceae; genus Triticum; species Triticum aestivum. Next base: position 239,947,837 of record NC_057801.1, read on the forward strand.
AATAGCAGCCAACTGATGACCCACAAGTAAGGGGATCAATCTTAGTCCTTTCGATAAGTAAACCCAACGAGGAGCAGAAAGAAATGACAAGCGGTTTTCAGCATGGTATTGTTTGCAAGCACTGAAATTATCGGTAATGAGTAGTTTGATAGCAAGATAATTTTTTATGAGCAACAAGTAGAAATATTAACAAAGGAGCAACAAGGTAGCCTAATCCTTTTTGTAGCAAAGGACATGCCAGAATGATCTCTTATAATAAGCAAAGCGCTCTTGAGGACACACGGGAATTTCATCTAGTCACTGTCATCATGTTAGTTTGATTTGCGTTCGCTACTTTGATAATTTGATATGTGTGGACCAGTGCTTGGGTGTCGTTCTTAGTTGAACAAGCCTCCCACTTATGATTACCCCTATTGCAAGCATCTGCAACTATGAAAGAAGAATTAAGATAAATCTAGCCATAGCATGAAACATATGGATCCAAATCAGCCCCTTACGGAATAGCGCATAAACTAGGATTTAAGCTTCTGTCACTCTAGCGACCCATCATCTAATAACTACTCCACAATGTCTTCCCTTAGGCCCAAAGATGGTGAAGTTTCATGTAGTCGATGTTCACATAACACCACTAAGGGAATCACAACATACATATCATCAAAATATTGAATGAATACCAAATTCACATGATTACTTATGACAAGACTTCTCCCATGTCCTCAAGAATAAAAGTAACTACTCACAAATCATATTCATGTTCAAGATCGGAGGGGTATTGAATATCATCAAGGATCTGAACATATAATCTTCCATCAGATAAACTAACTAGCATCAACTACAAGATGTAATCAACACTACTAGCAACCCGCAGGTACCAATATGAGGTCTTGAGAGAAAGATTGAGTAAAAGAGATGAATTAGGGTTTGAGATGAGATGGTGTTCGTGAGGAAGTTGATGAAGGTTGGTCCTCCAATGATAAGAGGGTTGTTGGTGATGACGATGGCTTCGATTTCCCCCTCCCAGAGGGAAGTGTCCCTGACGGAATCACTCCGTCAGAGAGAAAAAGTGCTCTTGTCGAGGTTCCGCCTCGATACTGCGGCGCTTTGTCCCAAAACCTTTCTTCTGATTTTTTTTCTAGGTCAAAAGACAACATATAGGAGAAGATGGGCGCCATAAGCTCAGGGGGCAAGCCTTGGGGGGTGGGGCGCGCCCCCCAGGCTTGTCGCCTCCTGGTGGGTCCCCTTTTGGTATTTCTTTCACCAATAAGTTTCATATATTCCAAAATAATCCTCTGTCAATTTTCAACTCACTTGGAGATGTTCAGAAAAGTTGCCTTCGATATAGCCCTTTTCCGGTCCAGAATCCTAGCTGTCGGCAATCTCCCTCTTCATGTGAAACTTGCAAAATAAGAGAGAAAATGCATATGAGTTGTATTATAAAGTGAAATAACAGTCCATAAATCAATAAATATCACTATGAAAACATGGTGCAAAATGGACATATCAACTCCCCCAAGCTTAGACCCCGCTTCTCCTCAAGCAAAAGCGGATATCGATAATCATGACCATATGTTTAGTGAGAGAGGTGTTGATAAAAATAAAATACATACATGGAAGCATCATGTTCATTAACATAACAACAAAATATCATCATAGAACTTCTCATGCTAGAGTAACAATTCATTCACAAGTTGAAGTATGAAACATAAACTTTATTGGAACTAACAAACTATGATCTCGGTCATTGAAACAATCACAATCCATTATATTTTTAGAAAGAGTCTATGTAAGAGCTTTGTTTAGCAAGTTCACATACTCAACTATCATTTAGTCTCCTATGATTGTTGACACTCAAGGCATAATTATAGAGAAAAAGTTTCAGTCAGACACATAGAAAGATAGGGGCTTATAGTTTGGCCTCCCAACTTATTTACCTTAGGGGTAATGTCAACAATAATAGCTCGAGATCACCTACATCCAACTGGATATATATATGTCTGAATCTATCTACCACATGATGCTTGCCACTAAAGAGTACATAAAGAGGAATAGGTCCAAACACTATTTACTCTTGCATAAAAGTAAATACATGCAAGTAAAAGATAGGCCCGCAGAGGGAAGTAGAGGTTATCATGCGCTTTTTGTTTTTGAATGTGCAAGATCTTAATGTAAAGGAACCTCACTTTATATTTCCCCTTGTGATAGCAACCTTTATTATGCAGTCTGTCTCTTTTATTTCTTCACCATCACAAGATCGTACATAGCTTACTTTCCCTTACAATAAAAGATCATACATATTTATGAGAATTTTTATTGCTTTCGCACCAATGACAACTTACTTGAAGGATCTTATTCAATCCATAGGTAGATATGGTGGACTCTTATGATATGAAATTTGATTCAAGGGTTTTGGATGCACAAGTAGAATTTCTACTTAGTGCGAATTTTTGGCTAGCAAAAGATCCTAGACAAGCACCACATGTTAAAAGATCCATAACAATATAACTTCTATGTGAATGTAAACAACCATAACTCATTACGTTGTCTTCCTTGTCCAACAACAACTAATTGATATATAATATTTGATGGAGGCTCACAACCATAAAATATGTCCAAGATAGTATATTTATATGTGAGACCTCTCTTCTCTTACTACTTTTTTCATGGAATGCCCATATGACCAATGCTATGCTTGTCAACTTCCAACAAATTTTTATCAACTACACTTCTTTTATGTGAAGTCATTACTCCCCATGTGAGTAACATATTATCTTTTTATTCTTTTATTTTCCATTGCTAAGATTGAAACAAGAAAGTAAAACAATACTCAAACTACTCTTTATTATATATCTCGCACACGATTACATAGATAGATAAGCAAGCACTAAAAATAGATCATACTAAAACTTTATTCTACTAAATCACGAAATAACTAAGGATCAAACTAAGATAGATAACGATGACAAAAAGTGGTGGTGATACAATACCGGGGCACCTCCCCTAAGCTTGGCACAAGCCAAGGGGAGTGCCCATACTCATGTACTCAAGTCTCCTCCTTTGGTGATGATGGTGATGGAGTAGAAGAGGTAGGCTTGTCCTCCGGATTCCAAGGCATAGGCTCCCCATCATAAAAAGTGAGCGTGTCTCCGGGGTCCTAAAATTTGCAGCTAAACTCATACCTTTAAACCTGGCCTCATACTCAAAATTTTGATCTTACAAGTCATAAATATGGGCCTGAAGGTGATCAAATCCTGTCATTGAGTTTGAAGATGGCATCTTCAATCTTCTTGATGTCCAACTTGTGTTCTCGACTGAACTGCGCGATCATGGAGTGATTGGCATGAAGTCCATGCTCAACCATCCCTTGGCGCTTGAACATCTCCTGTTCCACCGCTTTCAACCTGGCCTTCTCGCTTCCGGTCTTCTTAGGCCCTTGAGTGTCTCAGATGTGAAGCACTCCCTCACGCATGTCGATCTCCTGAGGGTGTTTCATCACCTCCAGAAGATAAGGGTTGCTGACCTTCTCGAAGAACTTGTCCTTGGATGACCTTGGAGGCCACGGCGATCTAGATTTTTCAGAAAAACAACATGAAACAACAACATAGGAGGTTTCTGCGATACGATGGTCAAAACAGCGGAAATTATATATAATGATTTTTTTCGTTCAGGATAAGTACATGAAAGAAAAATGGAGTCAAGCTTGTCCAAGGGGGCTACAAGCCTGGGAGGCGCGCTCAGGGGGCTACAAGCCTGGGAGACGCGCCCAGGGGATAGGGCGTGCCACTCGAGCTTGTCGCTCCCTCGTGCACTTTTCAGACTGTTTATTATTTTCCTAATTTTTTAATATTCCAAAACAGACAGAAAGTACTTTTATGGAACTTCTGGAGTCGGTTTACTTACTGTACCACGTACCTACCCCTTTTTCAGGGTTCTAGAGTGTCCCGGGAGGTTTCTCTTATGTGTTCCTCCGGTGTCATAGTTTGGATAATATTGGTTTCAACATTAATGGGTGTACCTGAGATATAATGTTTAATTCTTTGCCCATTAACCATCTTCAGGTTAGTGCCTTCGACGTTGTTTATCTTGATGGCACCGGAACGATACACGGTCCTTCCCATTTAGAGAGAAGCTTCCCTACAAAGAATGTTAAACGAGAGTTGTGCAGTAAAACTTGATCCCCTGTTTTGAGTTCCCATTTTTGGATTCTTCTATCGTGTCATCTTTTAACCATTTCCTTAAATAACTTAGCATTTTCATAAGCTTGTGTCCTCCATTCATCTAATGGTTCCACCACACACCAAGCTTGATCCTCAATAAACGGGGGGAAACACCTGTGCATCACCTGCCAATTCTAGGAATTGAACTCGGATCATTAGGCTGCACAACCGCATACCTAACCACTGAGCCAAGGCTCTCTTTGCGAATATGTCTATATACTGTAACAAAAAGTCGAAAGAGGCGGGGATATGATTGGGTGGAAGGGAAAGAGGTAGCACTGAGTAGGATGGATGATCCGCTTGCTCATGGACGCGACGCTGCACTGCACTCGTGACGCCGCGCTATAGTTCGTGAGCTCGCTCGCTCGCAGGAGGTGCAAGTGCAACCTCCAAGCGGTTTGCCAACGACGAACAAGTGTGCTGGTAGGGTGTGTGGCCTCCACGCAGTCTCGGCAATGGCGAACGAGCACGTGGGAAGGGGTTGATGCTTCCATGTTCCGGCAATCGTGAGCGAGCGACGCCTCCACGCGGCACCATCGACGGCGAACGAGCAGGGCGGCGAAAAGTGAGAGCGCCGAGAGGCGGAGAAGACTATGGGAAGAGGAATGGGAGAGCCGGGGAGTAATCAAGTGACGCATCATCTCAACTAGAAGCGTGTCGCGCGCTTAGGTGCGTCGGCTCCTCCCTCGCGTCTTTATATATAGTCATCGTAGGTGGTCTATGAATTTAGATGTAATATTTATTATTTTTGGTGTTTGTGGTACTACCATAATTGATGATGAATAGATAAAAGAATTCTAGCAAAAAATACAAAAAAATCACGATTCAAGAAAACTATGGACATGGTCAAGGCATATGAAATAATCTTGTTTTTCATTGCTCATGTAGTGGCTGGCCTGCAGCAACACCTAGTTTGCGACCTTCAAAGTTTCATAAGAATAAGAAGATCATATCTTTGGTAACTGACAATGAAATGATAGAGCAAGATCCCCAAGGTTAAAATTGTGAGTTGCAAGAAACAATTTGGACAAATAACAACAATAAACAACCGATTAAGCCTTTTATCAGAGAAATCTAACTCATTTTATTACCTTATCCAAAGGTGAAAAATCTCCAAATTCATAAAAAAAATTGAATTCATGAATTATGTTTGTGTTCGTGAACTTTTTGTCAAGTTCATGGATTTATTTTTTTTGAATTCATGAAACTTTTTTTAGTTCCTAAACTTTTAAAAAAATTCTTGAATTTTTTTCAAACTCATGGATATTTTTAAATATCCAAAAGTCAACAGTCAAGTGGTCAATCACCGACCGAGCGAGCGAGCGATCGAGCCTGCCTGTGGAGTGAGCAGTCGTGCTTAATGGGTCGGCCCAACTGACAATGCACGTGGGTGCCAGCTGGCGCACTGGCGCAGAAGGCGTAGGATAGGAGATCTCCCAAATTTGATCTGGAAAGATCAGCCCTCCTCCCCACGTGCACACACACCAATCCAAAACATTAACGTGCGCATCAGGGGCGTTCCCTGGGCTATGCCACATCGGCACTTTTACTGTTGCAACTTTTTTTTACGCTCGATCGCTGGCGATGCCCAGGCCATCGTCGAGAGAAAGAAAGAAAAGGAGAAAACGAGTGGACTGGGCCCCTTTTAATCTCTCACACGCAGGCAGCCTCCACTCTTGTTTTGGCTTTCCACTCCTGAGCTAGGGTTGCCGCCGCTGGCGCCGCCGCCGCCGCCACTGCCGCCCCATCGCTCCTCCGGCGCTGGCCATCGAAGGAAGGTCATCTTCTCCTCTTGGTGGCTTCCTCATAGCAAGGTGTGGCGCTACTCCTCCGCACAACCCCGTCGGCAAGAGCGAGAAGGCGGGCGGCACCGCGAGCTCTCGTCCCGAGGAAGCCGTGGGAGGACGACGTTCATGCGGTCATCCGCGCTTCTTCCGACGGCGAGGCCAGCCTCCTTTTCACCTCTGCTAGACCCACAGGTCCATCTCTCTCTCTCTCTCTCTCTCTCTCTCTCTCTCTCTCTCTCTCTCTCTCTCTCTCTCTTTATTTAAGTCTTTCTCTCGATTTGGGACTGTTTGGAAGTGAAACGTCAAACCCTGGTGATTTGGGTCTGTGTTCAAGGGGAGGCAAGTCTAGATTTGCATTTGTTTTCTCATGGTGTTCCAGGTGTATAACCATTTGTACTGATTATAGTAAAATCTTATAAATTTTGACTGGATGGTGAGAAATCTGTGAATGTGTATTGAGAAATCAATACAAAGCTTACAAGTTTTTATGCAATCTTGAGCGTTTTCCCACTATTAAAAGTGATAGTTACAGTGTGTGATGAATTTCTGAATAAGATAGTTAAGCTTCTATATGATTCAGGCTTTGACAAAATAAAGATTCGCATAGTAGCCATAATTCTTCTCTCTCTTTTTTTGCCTCCTTTTAGACTCTGTACTAGCCCCTCTCATACTACTTCACTACCATCATTTATCAAGTGTGTAGCATGTTTCCTTCTCATATGTGTACTGTTTTTTTTAGTTTGTACCTACTGTAGCAGAGTACGTCAATGATGTTTAGGAAACTCTGCTTTTCGTTTTTTAATAAATGTTGTTCAATGTAGCTATCCATCTTCCATTGCTCTTTGTTCCTATTGGATGGTGGCGCCCTAGGAGTGGATGATTGAATTCAGTCCTGCTGTGTCATGTGTGAGGGTGATGTAAAAGGCTCAACAGATGGTTTCACGGGTAATTTTCCATAAACGTGCAAGTGCGTTGGTTTGCATGACCGAATCAGCGCCATTTACCTATTTGAAGGCCTATCACGTTTTGTCCTTTTCACAACACATTTTCATATCAACAGGCTGGCATAACCGGATGTGAGAAGATAGTTGAGAATCTTCTGTTTGCAGTGAGCACCCACACAAATTTTCCCTGCTACATCTGAGAATTCTTATGCATGTGACTTATGAGGATGCACTTGCTGGTGAAGGACATAGGCTGCCATTCAATACCCAACCAATGCACTTGTCCATTGTCTTGCTCTTATTAAGTAGTCGATTTAATGAAAGTATATCTTGCGCTTGTTCATTTTCCTATGCACTTTCAACAGATAGTTTGCATTATCTGTTTTTTCTGGGAGTTGGAGCAAAGAATTAGTTATGTTTCCCTTATGCTGTCAATCTGAAGTATTTCTTGCTATGTCACTTCAGATTAAGAACCCTGCACAGCTAGATGTTTCACTGTCAGTCCTGAATCCCGTGACCACACTGCCGGGTCATAAGGCGGTGGTGAACTGCACGCTGTGGCTTCCAACCAAGAAGGGTGCATTCAAGGTCTGCTACCTCCTTTTTACACTTATTTTCTCTGTCTCTCTTAATTCTCTTTCTGTTGCATCTGAACTGAAATGAGTAGCTAAAATAATCAGGCTGAAACAAAATCATGTCTTGTACTGTTGTTCATGCGCTGAGCTACATTTGAGGCAAAATTAGAGTATCATCCTGAGACGATTGTCTTAATGGATAATTGATCGTACTTGAGAGGGGTTAGCTATAGATACATAGCACCAGTATACATCAAGCAAAAGAATGATTAATCTGATCCGGTAATGAGTACTGAACAGTTGGCTGGTGGTTTGTTAATTTGTTCCTCTGTAATTCGAAGCAGGGAGACACACTATCTATTGTCCGGAAGTTCTGATGGTGCTATTATGACGTGGAAGATTGGTTCTGGAATAGGCAAGGTGAATTTCTTCTGTTTCACCCTATATGTGTTTGTTGTCGTTTGAATTCTGTTTGAAGCGCCTTTGCTGCAATTTCTTGACATTAGATTTTTCTTTCATCTTCTCAAGTGGTTGCTAGGAAAAAGTTTGCCTGTTTATCTTAATCAAGTCGGCGGGCATGGCGCTGCTGCATCATACTTGCATGGCCCGATGGCGCCCGTCATCGTCCATGAGCAGGACAAACAGCTGGCAATGGAGCCGCTCTGGGCTCCAAGACGAGCCGCTCTGGGCGCTCCGCCGTGCCGCCGGTTCCTCCGGCAATATCATGAACACCAAGGAATACGCGCAAATGATCAGCTGGCCCATCAACTCCAGCAAGAAGCAATAGGCTGACGTCGCCTACGCGGCGATGACTGAAGGGACGCACAACAGTGCCGTCGTCATCATGAACATCATCACGTTGGTCGACGCCTTCTTTGATGCGGTGAGAACAGTTCATCCTAATCAAATTACTTAATCCACTGCGAACATCAGATTAACTTGAGATCATCTCCTGCATGCAGAACAACTAGATGGAGCTGTTCCCTTCTAATGTGTGCAAGGCAATGGCCATTCAGGTCATACACCATGGCGCTGCTTCTGGCGAACTCGGCAGTTGATCTCTCATATTGGTAATCACTGTTTGATGCTTCAGGTTTCATCCTCCTGCCCTATTCCACTTGATTTTTCCAATATGGTAAATATCAGCAGAAAAGAAATTCACTGCTAAAGTTAACAATATATATGTGTAGAAATACATCAATAGAATAGATGTCCATGTAAATTAAGAATTTAGGATTAGCTACATCTTCAGACTGGAGCTGAGTTACAACTTCACTTGGTGGATCACTGGAGCTTAGGATACTATGAATAGTGACTTGTTGTGTTCAATCTGCAACAATAGGCTAAACAAAATGTAGTGTATTATGTCCAGAATGTTTAAAATGGAACGGTTAAGTTTATAAGATTGTGTGTATCTAAAAAGAAGGTTTGGAGTTCAAACAGTTCTCATAAATTTATGCAAATGATATCCACTTCAGAAATGTCATTCCTATGTTGGTAACAAACATCGTGTCTTGCTTTTAAAAAGGGCAACCTGGTGCATGTAGCTCCCGCTTGCGCAGGGTTCAGGGAAGGGTCCGACCACTTTGGGTCTATAGTACGCAGCCTTTCCTTACATTTCTGTAAGAGGCTGTTTCCAGGACTTGAACCCATGACCTCATGGTCACAAGGCAGCATCGTGTCTTGCTTTTACAGGGGATATATTGAAGCAGTAAGAGAACTTGACCAGAAAATTCAGTTATCTGGTGATGTTCAGTTTGACGACATTGTTGTTGCCTGCGGCGGGTATTTCATCAGCACCCACTATATCCTTTTCTACGAACGTAGTTATGCGTGCTTGTGTCAGGCCTAGATCCTGAAAGTTGTGACACTGACACTTCACGGCTTGATGATATTGAATTTTGCAGTGGTCGAACCGCGTCTTTGCTTTAGGATCAAAATTGTGTATCTTAATGGCAAAAGCATGAACTTTCTTTGGCTATTGTCATACCCTGGTGAAGTTTAAATAATAATTATCTACAGGTAGGATAGGTCCATGCTTTCTCTGTTTGCGATGACCCTGAATACTTCTATGATTATGTTCAAGGCCTGATTGATGGACTACAATCTGGCTTGGATTCATATGATATAGTCAACATTCAAACTGTTAGTATATCCTATCCGTAATGTTAGGTAATTAAGTGATGACTGATGAAGATGATCAAATTGTTCACAAAATGTATGACTTCACAACTGCAAATTTGGTTGATGACGTTAGATGTCCTTTTCTGCCTTCCAGATATGTCCCAACAGTTCTACATGGCTATGATGAGTGCACTGGAATGCATACAAGCTGGCAAGGTTTTTTTTTTGTTTTTTGCCTTTGATGCTCAGTACAGACATATTTGATACTTATCATATTGAAAATCCACCCTTATGGTTTTCTACCCTCCTGCTTCATGTTCTGGTTTCATGTGTGCTCCTTCCTGTAATTTGTTTTTCATATTTTACAATTGTCTCATTATATTTCATAGGTAAATTTATTAACGAAGTGATGTGCAACCAAACTATTTTAAATCATTTGAGCTCTCTTTCCCATTGGTTATATTTTGAGGTGATTAAAGATTAAACCGAACCATAAGGGTGAGCTCGTCTGTTACTATGAAAAAGTTGTGAGTGATGGCTTGTGTTCTTTAGAGATTTTTAATTTAAGTGCGTAAAATGAACGCACAAGATGTGCCAAGGCACTCAAACAATACAAGTGCGCATATGACCGCGTCAAGAGGTGCGCCTGGGGATGGTGTGTGGGTGGGTGGGGTCCAGTGGCATGAGAGCAAGATTGTTAAAAGGTCCAAGCCTGTGTTGCTTGACTGGAATGAGATTGCAGAGAAATTTGGATGTCATTTGCTACATCAAGTAGTCTGGTGTGATCTCTACATTCACACGAAATATACTTATGTGAGGTTCAATTGTATAGTTTAGGCTTGCTCTACTTTATGAAAGGACACTTTTTCTATTGTAGTTATATTATCGTGCCTTCCATTTCTAACCACTAACATGTAATTGCCGCTCTCGCTAAACTAAGCCTATTGTCATACAAACACGTTAACAAATACGAGAGCATGATTTGTGCGCACAATCCCGTCTCAAGAGGCGCCACCAGATGGCGCCCCAATCACTAGTCACTTACCAAGAGGGCACAACAAGTGGCAAATCCCTCAACCCGTCCTAGGTGAAGACCCAGTCAAAAGCGAGATACCTAATTCAAAATCAGCAATCCCAAATGATTGTGAGGCCTCGAAAATTATGGAGCCTAGTGATATTGAAGATTTAAATTTTGAGCAAATATTGGAGGAGACGGATGGCAGGAGAGACAGGATTGGGGATGGCCAGGCTTGGGAGAGACAGGGCGGACTGGTTGGGGAAGAATGGTCGGTGCCATAGCGCTTAAAGTAAGATTCAATAATGTTTATATCCGACCCGTTACATTGGTATGCGCTTAGTCGAGCTGATATTAAATGTGTCTTTGTAAAGGGTTGAGACTAGCCTGACATTAATCAAGTAGAATTAAAACCTTCAACATATTTAACTCAATATACATACTAGTGGACAACATAAAATAGGTGTTGCATGACTGTAATCCTTTTGGAAAGATTCTGTACGAATCTTTTCCCCTTTCTTCGTCTCTCTTTCTGCCTCTCATACCACAAGTAGAGAACCTCAATGACACCTTCAGAACTCGTACTCATGCCTAGCACATGCACATTTGTATCGCTGGTGGCCCGTAGCTTGCCAGCCGATCGAGATAAATTTAACTATCCACGACGACTAGGTGACACGTGTGAACGGTCAAAAAAGGGAAGCCAGGACCCATAAAATTATGATTGTGCCAACGCAACCAAAAGTTCGAATTAATGAAAAGTGTTAGGCAATTCATATATTCACTTCAACGCCCCCTCTCACATGTGACGCCGGGGTAGGGCCGGGGAGTAGTCAACATGTGGAGGCCTATACGTGGACAAAGAAGGACGGCAACAATTTTTTGGCTAACACCCGCAAAAAAAAAACAATTTTTGGCTAGATTGCAAAAGTCAGGACTTGAACTCAAGACCTTGTCTCTGATACCATGTTAAGCTTCATACATTAGCTAACACAACCAAAAATTCAAACTAACAAAAAGAGTTAGGCAATCCACATATACACTTCAACAATGACAACCATATATGTATGCATGTTTTTCTTTTCAGCCCAAGTGCTAGTATTAGTAACACAGAGCTCTTTTTCTGAAAAAGTGCGTGCAATAATGGGACACGTACACGCGACGTCAAAATAAATTCTGTACAAAGTTATTTGGAGGAAAGGAAGAAAAAATGTGGTAATTTGCACACGATGATGTTGGTTTTGGAACTGATCATAAATCATAATGCACCCTGGATCAAGAGCCGAGCCGAGAGGCAGATGATAGTGCAACTGCCTGCGCCCACACCTTGAGCCTCGCCTTCACGTCCTTGGGGTCGTCTCCTGTTCCAAAATATATGGAGCATGCATGCATTTATCAGTTAGTCTCAGACAGTACTCCCTTCGTTTCTAAATATAAGTCTTTCTAGAGATTCCACCCGGACTACATATGGAGCAAAATGAGTGAATCCACACTCTACAATACATCTATATACATTTATATGTAGTATACATTAAAATCTCTAAAAAGACATATATTTAGGAACGGAGGAAGTACAAGAGAAGAGAAAGCAAGAAAACTCTGCAACACATCAACATCTATTAATATGGTTTTTCTACAAATGATAGTTTAAAAACTATGAGGTGTTTGGCACCAATAATTATTATAGTTTTATAAATGGCAGTGTTCCCAACACCGGCCTATTGGCTAATCTTCGTGCTGGAGACCATGTCGGAAAAGATGTGTATGTGTCACATCATTGTTTTGTATCAAAGATTCTCGCCAAGGGAATCTGGAGAAAGGGAAGATGGTGCTAGAGCCACACACTAATGCTAGGATCGTCTAGACCGGATGCTGCACCATCAAGGGAGGGTTGGCTGAAACTTATGTGTGATGGGAGCTATGTAGTGTAAACTAGCCAAGCAAGCCGCGATATGGCCCTACGCGATCATATGGCCTCCATTCGGTTTACGGCCTGCAGAGAGTTCCGCACATTTTCTCAAAAAAAGAGCTTCGCACATGTGATAGTCCCCTAGGAGGGGAGCTGGAAGGGTGTAGAGAGGAGAGCTCTTAATCGGCGCCCGTAGCACCAGTTTTTCTCCTGACACACATAGCATCCTAACTCAAGATGGCAACGGGGCCCTGAAACCCGCATCCCCGCGGGCTTCTATCCTATTAGGGGGCGGAGGATGGGCGACTTTCTATCCCCGTGGGGCTACTAGTGGATACATTATAAAACCCGGCATATTTCGCGGGTTTAAACCAATTTCACTACTACACGAACCCGAAACTCGACAATACCCGTGAAAATATTTTTTTTAGCATGCACTGATCCATCTTGACTCAAGCGGCCCAAAGCGGCAGCACTCGAGTGGCCGACCCCCCAACGTCGAGGCCTTGGAGTAATATGCTGATTTTTGCTGTTGAAATAGATGTGTTTGTTGCTTAAGTATGTTGCTGCCGTAATATGCTCCGGTTTTTCTTTCAAATGTTGTTGTTTCCTTTGACTGCTCGTGGGGACGGCTTCGCCATGGGTTTAGAAAACCCGACGGGTTTAGGGGACGGGCAAAAAACTAGCCGCATGCACGATAACGGTGACGGGGACGGGCTTGCGATTTTCTCATGGGGATGGGTTTGGGCAAGCAAAATCCGGCGGGTTTCATCCTCGTTGCCATCTTGATTACTAGGCCGCCCCATTTGCTAAGCACTGTAGCGATGGCGAGGGACTGTGTCGTCGGGAATATACTGTAGCGATTTCAGAAAAAGTCGGTGCATTGAATAAAATCATGACTTTGAAAAACTTCATGAATATTAGAAATTGTTCACGAGTTTAGAAAAAAGTTCATGAAAAATGAAAAAAAGATCATGAATTTGAAAAAAATCACATATTTGAAAAGATGTTCATGAATTTTAGGAAAGTGCATGGATTTGAAAAAAACCCTCATAGATTTCCAAAAATATCACAAATTACAGAAAAAGTTCATGAATATGAGAAGAATATTCATGAATTTGAAAAAAATTCATGAATTTTTAAAATGTTCATAGATTTCAAATGTCTTCGATAATTTAAAAAAGGTTCATGGATTTCAAAATTGGTCATGAAAATGGAAAATAAATCTTTAATTTGCAAAATGTTAGCAATTTTATAAAATCATGGAAAATTTAAAATTTTCATGAGCTTAAAAAAGTTCGCAAGTTTGGAAAAAGTTCAAGAATTTTAGAAAATTTCCTGACTTCAAATGTTTCATTACTTGAGAAAAGTTCATGAAAATTTGAAAAAAATCATGAATTTGAAAACGTTCTGAAGTTTAGGAAGTTGACGACTTGAAAAAGTCCATAAATTGAAAAAGTTTGCAAAAGCAAAAAAAGTTCATAACTTGAAGAAAGTTCATGAATATTTGAAAAGGTTCATGAATTTGAGAAAATTTCACAAATTTTTTTAAAAATGAATTTGAAAATTTTCACGCGTTGAAAAAGAAAGATGGAAATATAATGAAAAGAAAAGGGGGCAATAAAAAATTAAGTAAAAAACCATGCCAAAAAACCACAAGAAAAAACGCGCAAAAAACACTGGAAAAAGACCCTACATTGGCCGGCTCATTTGCCACGTAGTGTGGGAGGGATGTGCACCAGGGAGCGAAACTGCCTATAATTCGCGCTTAGGACGCCATATGATCCAGGTGTAGAGAGGGGCTTCATCTTGCACTGCAAAGAGCCCAACTACCCATCATAGTGGAGATAGATTGCTCTGAGGCGGTTTCTATGATCAAGGACGACACATGGATTGATCGAACATATGACCCTGGTGAGCGAGATCAAATCTATGAGGAGTGAGGAAAGGAACTTGTGTTTAGTTTAGTTAGCCGATCATAAAATAGGGTAAGTCATAGCCTTGTTGCCTAGCTATGGACGAGCTACGCCGCGCAGTGTGGTTGGGGTCCGAGCATTGGCGGGGATGTAGCGAGTAGTTGATATGTTGGGCCTCGGCCTGGATTGTAAAATTATGAATAGGTTTCTTTATCTTTTCATCTAAAAAAAGGTTTCTTTATCGTTTCTTCTTCTAATATATGATACATATGCTTGTGCGTATTCTAAACGAAATCACTCTATTTATCATATTATAGGACATGTATGTGTCAGACCATTAGCGAGTGCTTTGCACGTTCTTTGAAGTTGGTGGCATACAAGATGCCGACAAACTAGCGGTAGCATATAGCGTCGTGTCGTCCTACAAGTGTCCTTGTTACCAATGAATGTGCGTGGAATGATCATTGGCAGCAAGTCGAGGGAACCAGCTAGCAAACGTGGCGAACGAACACTAGCGAGCACAAAGCAGCTGCTCATCCAGGGCAGTGCACGACGCACATACACATGCGTCCGTCGCCATCCATCGCCCATCGGAAACTCAGAGCAAACGGCATGCATGCACCTCCGTTCATCGCCACGAATCAACGAAGGTGAGGGAGGAACGGTCGCGTCACTGAAATAAATTGTGTGCACGCCTACGTGTGTAGGTGCTTTCGTTCGAAAAGACTTGTGAATGAACCGGAAATGCGCACGCAAGCAGCACGGGGGCACTCACCTGTCAAGTCTTGCCGCCCATTCGTTTCAAGCGGATTAGCGCAGTAGTTCAATTCGGCACGAGGGCACCGTCAAAAAGAAAACTTCAAAAAGATTAACGATGGTACTTACGGTTTTTTGCATCTAAAACTGGCAAATTTCAACCAGTTTCAGATATATAATTTCAAGCAATTTTTTCTGTCGATTATAGACACAAAATAATTTATTTGTATCGACAGCTCATACTAAGTTTCAATGCTGAAACTTAACATATTTTTTAAATTTTGTCAAAATATATTCAAAATGGACATTATTGAAAGCGCTGGTCACGTGAAATACGAATATGAAAACAGAATTTAATTTGAATTTTGTGTTTGAAAGATATAAAACTTTGAAAATAAAAAGCGAAAATAAAAAAGCGGGCAGCCGGGACATGCATGCCCCGTACTTGCTGCCACAAATCCTCATCCGTGAATGAACGCGTGATATACTAGTTTCTATTTAAGGGGGGGCTAGTTGAGGGCTAGGCTCCGCTTCGGGGCAACTTCAAAGCCGCTCGTCAATTGGACAACGTTAAATATCCACGGACAAGTATGGATATGTTCGTGAATAACAGTAAGAGAGGCGGATATCCAACCATATTCATTAAATATTCGCCTCTTGTCCAATAAAGCGAGGAGGTCGAAGGAAGAAGGGCAAAAAAAAGGGTTTGTGATGGGGTTCAAGATTGAGTTGGCTTGTCTACAGCATGTCCGGACTTCTCAAACCTTGCACAAGTTTAAAGGTAGTTCGTGGGATTTCGAACGTCTGGACGTCTCCGGACAGATGTAGAAAATACTTTAAAAAGGGGCGTTGAATGATCAAAAGTGTCCGAACCACGGGGAAAAGACATTTGAGACTGTTTTGGTAAACCATGTTGGAGTTGCCCTTACCTTCCACGTTACCTAGATCAGCGAGTGCTCAGTGAATGAGGGCTTCAGCGGTGTCATTTTACTTTTTTTTGTCGTGTTCATAGCCTTGTTTTTCTTTACACTCCCTTTGTCCTATACTAATTGACGCTGAAACACATGTATCTAGCCGATAGACATATCTGTTTGCGTTGGTCGATGTTCTACTCATAAAACATAGCTAAAGTCTAATTTTGATCAATAACTTATAAATCATGCACCATGGCAGAGCCGCACTGCTATACAGTGCCCGATAAGTGAGGCAAACCGGCTAGCTAAAAGTAAAAGTAGGCAAACCGGCGGCAAAAGATGATTTCACATATATTTTTTCGACAATAATCGGTTTCTATTCAATACCACACACTTATATGTTATGTATATGAGAGGCGACATGCGGTTTATGCGAGGTGAAAGCCCCGTATGTCCAATTCAGCTCCACGGGAGCATTTGTTCCTGTGTGTCGTTTTTTTCTTTGCAAATGTAAAAAGAAATATAGACATGCACATGTCCAAATGTTATATGCAAATGTTTGGATGAAAGCCCAACCATTTTGCCCTATGTAAAACAATAAGTTGAGTGTCAAATATTTGGCCTTTTTAGATCACTGAACTTTTTTTGGGCAAAGGACTGCTCTGTTTGGGGAGAAAATTGTCAAACCCGATTTATTAGGCACTAACATGAACTGAAGTACAAAAGAAAATCAGAATTTTAATTTAGCGTTTGGGAAGCCAAAACGCCGTGCCCCGGAAGCCCCGGCTAGAGTTGACGTGAAATGGACGTGCGACGAACTAGCCGAGGGAACTGACCGGTAAACCGAGCCGATCGATCTCCGGCAAACGGATGAAATGCTTGTAGCGTCCCTATTATTGTCAAGGAGTGAGCACGTAGGTTAGATATCGATCGGAATTGGGATGCGGCTATTTTGCTTCCATGCTGGCCAGTAATTTTTTGTTTGTTTGTACAAGTAACAATTCTATGGAAAATTAATTAGCAAGCTGGTGGTAGTGGTTGTGGTTAATGATTTACGATGATGAGGGGACTAACCGGGGCTGGAGATGCGCCAGCTGCCGGAGGCCGGAGAGTTGCCGCCGCTGCTGGCAGTGTCGACGTTGGGGACCGCGTAGGAGGGGATCTCCACCGTCCAGTCGCACGGCAGGTCGAAGCCGAGGTCCTTACAAGCACGCGCCTCCTCCATGTCTATGGCCACGCCGCCCCGCGCAGGGGACTCGCCGCCATTCCCGACCACCACCGTCACCTCATCGCCGCGCTCGCCCAGCTGCTGCCGCTGCTTCCTCATCTGCCACGCGCGATCGAGCCACACCTCCCGCATCATCCGCTGACGCCGGTAGTGCTGCCGGCGCCTGTCGTGGGGGGCGCCAGGCCACCACCCCGCCTCTGTCTCGCTGGCGTAGTCCTTGGAGTAGCGCCACGGCGACTGCGACGGCGCTCCGCGCTCCGGCGTGCCCGGTAGCGAGGCCGAGGAGGGAGGCTTCAGATTTCTTGGGCTATCGTACGGGTGCCACTGCTGGCTCTCGTACTCACCGTTGAGGCCATCCGACCTCACCTCGTCCTCATCCTCCTCATCGACGTCTGCCGACCCGTCTTCCTCATCGTCGGCGTCACCGCCGTCGGAGCCTTCGACGGTGAGGAGGGACATGCGCTTCCTGATGTCCCAGTCCTCGTCCTCATCGTCGTCCTCCTCCTCCTCCTCGACGAAATCATCTTCTTCATCGTGCTCGATGAGATCCCGGAGCCTGGGAAGAGGGAACGTCGTTGTCCTTGCCGACTTGGACGGGGACGCCATTTCGATCCAGGCGAGGGGGAGGACTTGGCGAGCAAGACCCTGACAGGTAAACGCGTTTGTTTGCTTGCTCTCTTGTTTCGTTAGGTGTGGAAGGAGGATATGCTAGCAATGTGCTCGCTGGCTGCGACGTCTATCGGGTGATGGATAGGTTTTTATATGTGGACGCAACTCCAGCGCGACCGTGCGCGCCAATTCGTTAGCGCGCGGCCGTCACCATCCTTCCTCCCCGGAAGGTCTTTTGGACGCTCTGTGTCAAGAACTCAAGATGAAGCGGTAACCGCAAAGAGCGTCCTGACTGGGCCGACCCAAGTATGGCGCTCCTCACTTTGGCAGACTTCAAACGATGTATAAGTTGGTATTTCAGCTTCTTTGGAAAAAAAGTGTTGCAGTATTTTTTCTCGAAAAGTTATTGAAAGTACTCAATTTGTAAAGTTCTCATAAATATTAAAAATGATTTTCAATTTAAAATAAAATTCTTGTTTTCAAAAGATGTTATCAAAATTAAAATGTGTTCGAAACTTATATTAAATACCCATATATTCATAAAATGTGATTGAATTAAAATAAATCTATGTATATTTTAAAAAGTTCCTCTAATCATAAAAAGTTAAAATATTTAAATGAGAATTTAAAAAAATCGTGTATTCCACAATGATCACGAAATTAAAAAAATGTTCTTATTTGTCGAAAACTGTTCTTCAATTTCATAGAATAGTATTGAATTTGAAAAAATGTTGGTATATTTCAGATTTGGTGATTCTTAACGAAATTCTATTTCACCATTTTGTAAAATTAAAAATAATAATATGAAATCAGAAAAGATAAAAAGGAAATTCAAATAAAAAGAATAGAAAAAAGGAAAATCCAACCAAACAGAAAGAACAAACCAAAAAATACAAAATATGGTCGAACCTGAAAAGGAGGTAAAAAGGGGATATGATCCAACCAGTAAAAAGGAACCAATGTCTCAAAAAAAAAGTAAAAAGGAACCAAATTTGTAATACAAAGAAACAAATCAAAGAAAATCAGTGGAAACCGACCAATAAATGGGCCAGGCCCATTGAGCGATGTGTTCCGCGGACTTGCCATGTAAGTCGGTCCATAGCACTTGTGCATATATGTCGATGGCCCGAGCCCCTTGACGCCCGGCAAGCTCGTTCGCTAGGTGCTCGCCCTCGGTGGATCCTATTTGGTGCTTTTGCAAACGGGTGCCTGAAGAACCCCCCCCCCCCCCCCTCCTCCAACCCTCCATTGGACTTTCTATATTTTTAATCCGCAAAAGAACTAGGTTTCGGCAAATCGAACTAGCGACCTTTCGCGTCGAGGCAAGCTGGTATAAGCAACAAGCCACTCAGCGGGATGTGGTAAACTTCAATTTTTCTTTCTTGTATTCCTTTTCCTTCCTTTTTTGTTTTCCTTTTTTCCCTTTTTTCCTTTTCTATTTTTTCTTTTCTTCTTCTTCCAGGTAGATGAATTGTTTGCAAATACGTGAACGTTTTCTTCAAAATAGATGAACTTTTTTTTCAAAAGAGATGAGCTTTTCTTCAAATAGATGAACTTTTTTCAGAGTTGACGAACTTTCTTCAAATCCGATTAACTTTTTTTTCAAATTTGATGATTTTTTTTCAAAATCAATGAACCTTTTTACAGCGACGAACTTTTGTTCAAGATGGATGAACTTTTTTCTTTAAATATGTAAACCATTTTTGATTCACAATTTTATTTCATAGGAAATAGAAAAGTTGGGCGGTTTTTTCTTGGGATAATTAATTTTGTGCCTGTAGTTGTGTCCCCTCGGCAGGTTTACCCCTAGTTTTCGAAAACACTCGTTCCTGGCTAAACCACTTTGCTCGTCTTATGCTTTTGCCCTTTGACCATTTGATCATCACTTTGAAAACATCATAAAAAATCATACTAACTCAAAAAATGTGTATAAGATATCAAAATATTCAGAAAAACATCACTTATATGGGCATGCCTTTTGCATTCATGACAAAGGTAATAGAAGGTACCCATCTCAGTTTGAGCTCATATGATCTCAGCATGAACAGTAAAATTTGGATTAATTGAAAAGAATATCTAAAAATTCTAAAAAAAATTGGTGCCTAGAATTGACCAATGTTTTGAGTTCTTACCAAGTTGCATAAGGGAATGGGGCATTCGTGGAAGTCATGGCAAAAAACCAAAACCGATGCTACAAAACAAAAGCATTTTGGAATGCTAATTTTGCTTTTTGGCCACGACTTCATGAATGTCATTCCCTAATGAAACTTGGCAGGCACTCCAAACATTGGCCAATGTTTGTCACCAAAAATTCAAGATTTTCTTGATTTTTTTTTATTTTTTCAGATTTTACTATTCATGTTGAGATTATATGAGCTCAAACTGAGATGGTTTTTTTTATGAATGCAAATCACATGCACATATAGGTGATGTTTTTCTTAACATTTTGATATATTATTTGCATTTTTCTGAGTTAGTATGAAGTTTTAAAAATGACGGTCAAAGGGTAAAAGCATAAGACAAGCAAAATGTTTTGGGCGAGAACAAGTGTTTTCAAAAACTAGGGGTAACCCAGCTAGGGCACAAAATCAACTATCCCTTTTTTCTTATCGGATCAACAACAAATAAACCGGGGGGGGGGGGGGGGGGCTTGGGTGCTACCTTGCGGCCGATCTAGTAAAGCGACCGACCGAACTCAGCAGTAGCGACTGTTTTTGTTTTCCGGAGTGAGCGAGCGCGCTCGTGGCCGGCCCATGCCAGTGACTTTAAAAAAATAATGAATTTATTTGTTTATTCAGTGCATCTATGAAAAGGTAATCACATTCAAAACTCTTCACAAGTTTTAAGAAATTGGTGGATTTTAAAAAGTTAACTAGTTTTAGAAGAAGTTTATGAATTTGAGAAATATCATGAACTTAAAAAACCCACCACTTATTAAACAAATCACAAACTAAAGAAATGCTCATAAATTTGACATTCTTTATAAATTTAAAACCAAGAAAAAGACTAAAAGTAAAGCAAGAAAAAATACAAAAACCAATTTTTTTTGCCCAAAAGCTTCCTGATTCCTACCAAAACTGAAACCAGATGAGAGCTAATGGGCTGACCCATGACCAAGTGCTACTTTATGCAAATTATGGAAACTCTGAATACCTTTTGAAATTATTAATTTTGGAAGAAACGGAAACATAAATAGAAGATGAGAAGAGACAAAAAATAAACTGAAAAAACAAAAAAAATCATAAAACCTGCTAAAAACTCCAATCCAGGAACATTCTGGATGGTTCCAAAACCGTTCAGGAACATTCGAGAAGGTTTCCTAAACTGGGTGGCGCGCTTGTGTAACACGTCAAAATGCAGTGGCCCATTTTAGGACTTTTAGGTTGCGCGCTGTTCCAAAACCGTTCAGGAACATTCAAGAAGGTTTCCTAAACTGGGTGGCGCGCTTGTGTAACACGTCAAAATGCAGTGGCCCATCTTAGCTTCAGTCGCTTGCACACTTGTGCGAAGCTGGGGCAATTTGCTGCGGCGACCAAAGAATAGGAAATGGGGTTGAATCAGTTTTCAAAATTAACAAAATTGTTTGTATTTTGTGAAATGTAGGTGCGCAGCACAGAAGAGTTAACGCGACTGGGCCGGCCCACTGAGGCACGAGCGAGTTGTTTTTTTTAGCGCGCAACCTAAAAGTCCTAAAATGCAGTGTGCAGGCGAGGAATCGAACTCGCGACCTCATACTCCTAAACGCCCGCTCGTAGCCAGTATAACTGAAGGCTGTTGGCAATGTATATGAAGCGCAAAATATTTAAGAACACACTACAGCATCAAGATTTTAAAACATTTTGAAAATTGTGAACAGTTTTGAAATGCTGAATATTTTTTTAAAATATTTTTTAATGTGATTTTTTTTGAAATTTTATACATTTTTAAATCACTGAAGCTTTTAAAGTATGAACCCTGTTTGAGAATTTTGAATATGTTGTTTTTGCAAACATGAGCAATTTGTTAAAATTGAATATATTTTTGGAAATAGGAACACATTTTTAAAGTGTGAACTAAAATTTGAAATTCCAAATATTTTTTTGAATTTGCAGACATTAATTTAAGAATTGTGAACCAAATTTGAAACCCAGAACCATTTTTAAAAGAAAGAAACAAATTTTGAATGACGGAATGTAGAAAAATGAAATCCAAACCATTTTAAAATTTTAATAATTTAAAATTCTTAAATGTTTTCTGAAATTATGAAAAATGAGAAAAGAGAACAAAAAATAAAAAAGGAAACAATAAAAAAAAGGGTACAAGCAAAACCGGGTACCCTGGCATGTACGACAAGTGGGCCCTTTCAGGGGAGCGACAAATAGGAGACTCGTGTACGTTTTGGCTCGGCAAATAGGAGATTCCTAGGAAATGCGCCCTTCCACGGGAGCGACTATGTATCGTAGGATGTTCAAAAAAAAAAGACTATGTATGGTAGGGATCCTATTTGGCGCGCCACTCACTGTTTAACTATCGCGCGCACACCCATTCATTAAGCATACAATTATAGGCCAGCCCAACTAACCTTTTCCCAGATTTGGAAGGTTCCCCAGGCATTTTTCTTTTCTTTTCTATGTTTTTTCGTTTCATTTTTTCAGATTTATTCGTTTTAGTTCTTTACTTTATTCTTACATTTCGTTTTTTATTTTTTTTTCTTGTTCATAGTTCATGTTCTTTTTTTTCAAACATCTGCTTAAACTTTTGGACACAACTGTGAACATTCTTCAAAATCATAAATATGTTTCAAATTAGTGAATATTCTTATGTAATCTTGAATATTTTGTACAAATTCATAAACATATTTTAAAACTGTTAACAGTTTCAATACGTGAGTATTGTTTAAACATTGTGAACATTTTTTGGATCGACAAATTTTTTTTGGAACTGTTTTTTTAATTGCGGTTTTTTTGTTTGACGACACTTTTTGTAATGCATGAACATTTTTTGAATGAGCGAACTTTTTTTCAATTGATGAACCTTTTTAGTATTTCTATAAAACCCGATCGACGCCATGATCACGCACGCAGGCTCCAATAAGCAATCCACGTACACTCGGATCCAAATTTCATCGGGATTAATTAGCCTTCCCCGCCAATTTGGTTTCTGTCACCCTACTTAGTTCCCACGCTTCCTTCCCACTCCGACGCCGAGGCGAGCTCTCCATCCCGCCAATGCCTTGTGCTAGCTTATAGCTTGATTAATAGCATAGCGCCTCCCATCTTTTCATCGTAACCTCCGCGCCGATCGACTCCTCCTACGCAACCACCACCAAAGAGGCAAAGACCTAGCCATGCTGGCTCTCATGGCGAAGCGATCTTCCTTGGAGCGGTGCGTCATTCGCCGCGAGCTCCACCGGCGCAGGAAGCTCGCCGCCGCGCCCAAAGGAGGGATCGTCAAGCCGAGGAAGCCGTCGTCCATGACCATGTCGATGCCACGCCCGCAAGCCGGAGTCGCAACGTCGCTTGCGTCAATCCTGCTGCACACGCCAGCAGCAGTGGCCACCAAGAAGCAGATTGCCGCTGTGGCCAAGGAGATCACCTCGACTGTGCCGCTAGGACATGTTGTTAAGAGGTGCACCGCGCTGCCGCGTCGATTCACGCTCATCCCGGCTGCGTCCAAGATGAAAGTTTCCGCTGCCAAAAGGGTCAATGAATGCTCTTTATTCTACCTTGCGTCACTCCCCTAGTCTCACCATAGCAAAGACTAGTCAAGAATATCTCAAACTCAGACCTTGGCGGTTCATCGAGCGAACCCCAGAATGGGATTTCGAATCTCTCTAAAGATATGGTAAATGGATTTTCATACAATTTAAATGACACCCTAGACTCACGGGGATTTAAATCTTTTGACAAATGATTCAATGAGAGTTAGGTGTTGGTTGAACTTATCTGAAATATAGGGACCGAGATCGGCATTGTGAACATATTGCTCAAATTCCACCTTAATGCCCATACTCACCATATAATAGTTGCATGGCCATAAGCATGTTTTGGTGGCAGCATCTCGTATGGAACTTTCACTCGGTTCAACATAAGACCATCGAGCGGAGGTGCTACTAGAAGATGCCTCCAAGGATCTCCTCTTCGAAGAACTCCTTCCAAAGAGGTTCATCATATTCGCGTACAATTTTCTGAAAGTTTTGGGTCACAAATTTTTATCAACAAAACTTTACCAGAATGATAGCAACTACTCATAGGGATGTATAGAGGCCATATCAAGCATTCAAACTACTTAGAACTCTAAGAATTCAACATGCAAGCTCATCTACAACATCACCTAGAGTAGCTAATTATTCGAAATATAAAGCATTAAAGCAAAAACTAATTGGACATATGGAGGAGTCACATACCAATCAACAATTCCCCAAAACAGTTTGGGAAACTGAGTTTCGAGCAAAGAGATCGAAATCTGCGGTTTCGGGAGCAAGAACAAGAGAGAGAGAGAGAGAGAGAGAGAGAGAGAGAGAGAGAGAGAGAGAGAGAGAGAGAGAGAGCAATGGTGATTTTTCTCGAGAAATGTGGTGATGTGGGAAGAAAAGATAAGTGAGGGGGCCCATGTGGGGACCACAACCCACCAGGGAGCGATGGGGGTCCTGGCGCGCCCAGGTGGGTTGTGCCCACCTGGTGCACCTCCCTTTGATATTATTTTCACCAGAAATTCTTAAATATTCAAAGAAAAAATCATATTAAATTTTCAGAACATTCTGAGAACTTTTATTTTTGGGTCATTTTTTATTGCACGGAAAATTCAGAAAACAGACAAAACATGGCACTTTATTTTATTTAATTAAGAAAAATAGAAAACAAAAGGTAGGGACAGAAGGTAGTGCTCACTAAATTCATCAACTTCATACCTCTCAAAAATGATCCATTAATAAGGTTGATCAAGACTTATTAACTACCACTTTCGATTAGCATGAAACCAAAGAACTTTCATAAATCACTAAGTTACCTCAACGGGGATATGAATGTCCCCAACAATAAGCATTTCATAGTTCTTTTTAACAATAGGTAGAGGTAGTTGAAAACCTCCAATAGTGATTGTCGGAGATTTTTCAATAACACTAATACCATTCACTTGGAATTATCTCTTCTGAAAGTGCACCTTATGCTCATTACCATTGATATGAAAAATGACCTTGATTTTATTACAATCAATAACAGCTCCTGCAGTATTCAAGAAGGGTCTACCAAGGATAATCGACATGTTGTCGTCCTCAGGCATCTCAAGTATAACAAAGTCAGTCAGAATAGTAACATTAGCAACAACAACGGGCACATCCTCACAAATACCGATAGGTATGGCAGTTGATTTGTCAGCCATTTGCAAAGATATTTTAGTAGGTGTGAGTTTATTCAAATCAAGTCTTTTATACAAAGAGAAAGGCATAACACCAACACCAGCTCCCAAATCACATAGAGCAGTTTTCACATAGTTTCTTTTGATGGATCAAGGTATAGTTGGTATTCCCGGATCTCCATGTTTTTTAGGTACTCCATCTTTAAAAGTAAAATTAGCAAGCATGGTGGAGATTTCAGCTTCCGATATTTTTCTCTTATTGGTGATGATGTCTTTCATGTACTTTGCATATGGAGTCATTTTTAAGATATCAGTCAAGCGAGTACACAAAAAGACTGGCCTCAACATTTCAGCAAAGCGTTCAAATTCTTCTTCATCTTTCTTTTTAGTTGACTTGGGTGGAAAGGCGATGACCCACAAGTGTAGGGGATCTATCGTAGTCCTTTCGATAAGTAAGAGTGTCGAACCCAACGAGGAGCAGAAGGAAATGACAAGCGGTTTTCAGTAAGGTATTCTCTGCAAGCACTGAAATTATAGGTAACAGATAGTTTTGTGATAAGATAATTATCATCAAGCTAGTTTTCATCACGCTCATATGATTCGCGTTCGTTACTTTGATAATTTGATATGTGGGTGGACCGGTGCTTGGGTCCCGCCCTTTCTTGGACAAGCATCCCACTTATGATTAACCCCTATTGCAAGCATCCACAACTACAAAAGAAGTATTAAGGTAAACCTAACCATAGCATGAAACATGTGGATCCAAATCAGCCCCTTACGAAGCAACTTATAAACTAGGGTTTAAGCTTCTGTCACTCTAGCAACCCATAATCTACTTATTACTTCCGAATGCCTTCCTCTAGGCCCAAATAATGGTGAAGTGTCATGTAGTCGACGTTCACATAACACCACTAGAGGAGAGACAACATACATCTCATCAAAATATCGAACGAATACCAAATTCACATGACTACTAATAGCAAGACTTCACCCATGTCCTCAGGAACAAACATAACTACTCACAAAGCATATTCATGTTCATGATCAGAAGGGTATTAATATGCATTAAGGATCTGAACATATGATCTTCCACCAAATAAACCAACTAGCATCAACTACAAGGAGTAATCAACACTACTAGCAACCCACAGGTACCAATTTGAGGTTTTGGTACAAAGATTGGATACAAGAGATGAACTAGGGTTTGAGAGGGTATGGTGCTGGTGAAGATGTTGATGGAGATTGACCCCCTCCCGATGAGAGGATTGTTGGTGATGACGTTGGTGATGATTTCCCCCTCCTGGAGTGAAGTTTCCCCGGCAGAACAGCTCCGCCGGAGCCCTAGATTGGTTCCGCCAAGGTTCCGCCTCGTGGCGGCGGAGTTTCGTCCCGTAAGCTTGCTTATGATTTTTTCCAGGGTAAAAGACCTCATATAGCAGAAGATAGGCACCAGAGGGCTGCCAGGTGGCCCACGAGGCAGGGGGATACGCCCAGGGGGGTAGGGCGCGCCCCCACCCTCGTGGGTGGTGGGTGGCCCCCCCTCAGGTATTTCTTCCGCTGGATAATTTTTATTAATTCCCAAAATGACTTTCCTGGAGTTTCAGGGCTTTTGGATCTGTGCAGAATAGATCTCCAATATTTGCTCCTTTTCCAGCCCCAGAATCCCAGCTGCCGGCATTCTCCCTCTTTATGTAAACCTTGTAAAATAAGAGAGAATAGCCATAAGTATTGTGACATAACGTTAAATACACCCCATAATGTAATAAATATCGATATAAAAGCATGATGCAAAATGGGCGTATCAACTCCCCAAGCTTAGACCTCGCTTGTCCTCAAGCGGAAGCCGATATCGAAGAATATGTCCACATGTTTAGAGATAGAGGTGTCGGTAAAAATAAAATATGGACATGAGGGCATCATGATCATTCTTATAACAACAACATATATATATATTGTCATATAATTTCTCATGTTAAAGTAACAACATATTCACAATGTCAAGTATGAATCAGAAACTTCATTGAGAACTAACAAACTATAATATCAGTCATTGAAGCAATTGCAATTTATCATAACATAGGAAAGAGTCAACATAAGAGCTTTTCAGCAAGTCCACATACTCAACTATCATTTAGTCTTTCACAATTGCTAACACTCACGCAATACTTATGGTTATGGAGTTTTAATCAGACACAGAGAAAGATAGGGGCTTATAGTGTTGCCTCCCAACCTTTTACCTCAAGGGTAATGTCAACAATAATAGTTCATGCTAACTTACATCCAATTGGATATATATATATCAGGACCTTTCCAACACGAGGTGCTTGCCAAAGGATAAAATATAAAAGGGAAAGGTGAAGATCACCTTGACTCTTGCATAATGTAAAAGATAGGCCCTTCGCAGAGGGAAGCAGAGGTTGTCATGTGCTTTTTGGTTGGATGCTCGAAATCTTAATGCAAAAGAACGTCACTTTATATTGCCACTTGTTATATGAACCTTTATTATGTAGTCCGTCGCTTTTATTACTTCCATAGCACAAGATCGTATAAAGCTTATTTTCTCCGCACTAATAAGCCATACATATTTAGAGAGTAATTTTTATTGCTTGTAACATGACAACTTACTTGAAGGATCTTACTCAATCCATAGATAGATATGGTGGACTCTCATGGCAAAACTAGGTTTAAGGATGTTAGGAAGCACAAGTAGTATCTCTACTTGGTGCAAGGAATTTGGCTAGCATGAGGGGGAAAGGCAAGCTCAACATGTTTGAATGATCCATGACAATATACTTTAACTGAGATGCGAGAAAACATAACCCATTACGTTGTCTTCCTTGTCCAACATCAACTCTTTAGCATGCCATACTTTAATGAGTGCTCACAATCATTAAAGATGTCCAAGATAGTATATTTATATGTGAGAACCTCTCTTTCTTTATTACTTCCTATTAATTGCAACGATGACCAAAACTATGTTTGCCAACTCTCAACATCTTTTATGTATCATACTCTTTATATGTGAAGTCATTACTATCCATAAAATCAATATGGTCTCTTGATTTCTTTTTATTCCTTTTTCTTGTTTCTCAAGATCATAGCAAGATAGAAAAGCCCTTGACTCAACACTAATCTTTATTATATATAGCTCACAGACTCGATTACATAGGGGGATCACAAAGCAAAACTCAAAACTAATTCATACCAAAACTTTGTTCTACTAGATCATGATATTACCAAAAGGATCGAACTAAGTAAAATGGTAAAGATAGGAGTGCGATGGTGATACGATACCGGGGCAACTCCCCCAAGCTTGGCAGTTGCCAAGGGGAGTGCCCATACCCATGTGATTATGTCCTCGGAGGTGATGAAGGTGGTGATGATGATGGTGGATAGTCGCACATTGATCGTAAAAGCTCCTCCAATTTGCGGATAATGCCCTTGAGTGCGACGATATGATCCTTCAACAAAATATTTTCCTGTGTGAGATACTTGTTTTGTATGCGAGCTAACTCAATCATCTTGAAAGCCTCAATCTCAGTTGGGGTAAATAGGTTAGGAAGAGGTTCAAGGATGTTTTTTTCTTCTGCTGTCGGAGCTTGATCCTCCATGGCCTTCTTCATCCCACCATCCTTGTTGATCTCCCCGGGTTCTTCTCTCTTCAGCTCTATCTTCAATAGCCAAGCATCCTTGTCTTCATTGGTGGAGGAGGGTGACGCCATGATGTCTGGCCTTGACAAATTTGACAGAAAACAGCTCGAAACAAAGACAGAGGATATTTGCGTGATACGATGGTCAAAACCTTCGGGAGATTATATAATGAATTTTTACCGACCGAAAGAAGTATCGTGCAAGAAAACGGAGTCCGGAGAGCACACAAGGTGCCCACGAGGCAGGGGGCGTGCACAGGGGGGTAGGGCGCGCCCTCCACCCTCGTGGATGCCTCGTGTACTTCCCAGACTACTTCTTATTTTCCTATTTTCTTAAATATTCCAAAACAGAGAAAAATGCTATTAGAACTGTTTTGGAGTCGGTTTACTTACCGTACCACATACCTATTACTTTTCGGAGTCTCAAACATTCTGGAAAGTGTCTCTTATGTATTCCTCCGGGGTTACGGTTTCAATAACATTTGTTTCAACATTTATAGGATTACCTGAGATATAGTGTTTGATTCTTTGACTGTTCACCACCTTCGGGTTTGTGCCTTCGAAGTTGTTGATTTTTATGGCACCGGAACGATAGACCTCCTCGATAACGTAAGAGCCTTCCCATTTAGAGAGAAGTTTTCCTGCAAAAAATCTTAAACGAGAGTTGAATAGTAACACATAATCACCTACGTGAAACTCACGCTTTTGTATCCTTGTCATGCCATCTTTTAACTTTTTCTTTAAACAGTTTGGCATTCTCATAGGCTTGGGTCCTCCATTCATCAAGTGAGCTAATGTCAAATAACCTCTTCTCACTGGCAAGTTTGAAATCATAATTGAGCTCTTTAATAGCCCAATATGCCTTATGTTCTAGTTCGAGAGGTAAGTGTCATGCTTTTCCATAAACCATTTTATATGGAGACATACCCATAGGATTTTTATATGTAGTTCTATAAGCCCATAATGCATCATCAAGTTTCTTGGACCAATTCTTTCTAGATCTATTAACATTCTTTTGCAAAATTAATTTGATCTCTTTGTTACTCAATTCTACTTGACCACTAGACTGTGGGTGATATGGAGATGCAATTCTATGATTAACATCATACTTAGCAAGCATTTTACGAAAAGCACCATGAATAAAATGTGAACCACCCTCAGTCATTAAGTATCTAGGGACTCCAAACCTCGAAAATATAACTTCTTTAAGCATCTTAATAGAGGTGTTATGATTAGCACTACTAGTTGGAATAGCTTCTACCCACTTAGTAACGTAAGCAACAACAACTAAAATATGTGTATATCCATTAGAGGCAGAAAAGGGTCCCATATAATCAAAGCCCCAAACATCAAATGGTTCAATAACAAGAGAATAGTTCATAGGCATTTCTTGACGTCTACTAATATTACCAATTCTTTGACATTCATCACAAGACAAGACAAACTTACGGGCATCTTTGAAGAGAGTAGACCAATAAAAACCGGATTGCAATACCTTATGTGCAGTTCTATCTCCAGCGTGGTGTCCTCCATAAGCCTCAGAGTGACACTTGCGTAGGATCTGTTCCTGTTCATGCTCAGGTACACAACGTCTAATAACACCATCTACTCCTTCTTTATAGAGGTGTGGGTCATCCCAGAAGTAATGTCTTAAATCATAGAAGAACCTTTTCTTTTGCTCGTATGTGAAACTAGGTGGTATGAATTTAGCAACAATGTAATTAGCATAATCAACATACCATGGAGCAGTACGAGAAGCATTTATGATAGCTATTGTTCAACAGGAAAGCTATCATCAATAGGTAGTGGGTCATCAAGAACATTCTCTAACCTGGACAAGTTGTCTGCTTCCTTTCTATCAATAATATGAAAATCAAATTCTTGTAGCAAGAGAACCCATCTAATAAGTCTAGGTTTAGCATCTTTCTTTTCCATGAGATATTTAATAGCAGCATGATCAGTGTGAATAGTTACTTTAGAATCAACAAATAAGGTCTGAACTTATCACAAGCAAATACAACTGGTAAGAATTCTTTTTCAGTAGTAGCATAATTTCTCTGGGCAGTGTCTAGAGTTTTACTAGCATATTGAATAACATTTAGTTTCTTATCAACTCTTTGTCCTAGAACATCACCTACAGCATAATCACTAGCATCACACATAATTTCAAAGGTAGATTCCAATCAGGTGGCTGAACAATAGGTGCAGAAATCAAAGCTTTCTTAAGCACTTCAAATGCTTCTACACAATCATCATCGAAGACAAAAGGAATATCTTTTTGTAATAGATTAGTTACAAGCCTAGAAATTTTAGAAAAGTCCTTAATGAACCTCCTATAAAAACCGGCATGGCCAAGGAAACTTCTTATACCTTTGATGTCCTTGTGACACGACATCTTTTCAATAGCATCAACTTTAGCTTTATCAACTTCAATACCTCTTTCAGAAATTTTAAGCCCCGAGACAATGCCTTCATTAACCATAAAGTGGCACTTCTCCCAATTCAAAACAAGACTAGTATCTTCGCATCTCTGCAAAACTCGTTCCAGGTTGCTCAAGCAATCATCAAAACAGGATCCATAAACGGAGAAATCATCCATGAATACCTCACAAATCTTTTCACAAAAGTCAGAGAATATAGCCATCATGCATCTTTGAAAGGTAGCAGGTGCATTACATAAACCAAAAGGCATACATCTATAAGCAAAAGTACCGAAAGGGCAAGTAAAAGTAGTCTTTGCTTGATCCTCCAATGACACAGGTATTTGAGAGAAACCAGAGTAACCATCTAGAAAGCAAAAATATGTATGTTTGGATAGTCTTTCTAGCATTTGATCAATAAAAGGTAAATGGTAATGATCCTTTTAGTAGCTTTATTTAACTTATGGAAATCAATTACCATCTTTCATGGAATTATCACGCCAGATGTCCTCGTGAAAGGACTTAGTTGTGGATCCATCACAACTAGGAAGCTTGAAGGGGTTAATTGGGACAAAGGACACGAGAGATTTATACTAGTTCGGCCCCTTACGGTGAAGGTAAGGCCTACGTCTAGTTGGGTTAGTATTGATGTTTCGATGACCAGGAAGCGAGATACGCTATGCCCGGCTCTCGATGAGTTGTTTCTTGCCCTAAGCCGCCGGTGGGTCGTCCCCTTATATACACGGGTTGACGCCTTGCGGCTTACATAGTCCCGGCCGGCTTATAAACAGTGTCCGGCTCAGTGTCTAGTTAAATCTACCTTATGATACAAGTCATGCCATTATGGCGGTTTACTACGACGGGCCTTAAGTCGCCTGTGGGCCTTAGGCCCTTAACTGAACCGCCATCTTCATGCTTGGTCTTGGGCTTCTTTCTGGTGAGTCCTCTTTGCGTAACCCGGCCCCTCCTGGGCGGCTTACACAAATAGTTATATCCCCAACATTAGGCCCTATATTGATTTGAACCGGTTCATGTCAATCTTAAATACCTTAAGAAATAAATCTTCAGTCTTCTGACTGTGCAAAGGTTTTCTTTAACCCGCCATGACGTCATCTTTTGGATCCGTGTTAACCCGCCGTGACGTCATCTTTACTTAAATTCTTTCTTTATTCCACCGCATCCTCCAACGGATCTTTGCCTTTACTGACCGCTCCGAAAACCGAGGCGTCGGGGCCGCTGGATAATAATGTTTATCTCCTCGTTTCTCACGCCATCTCAGTCGGCCTTTCCTTATAAATAGGCACGACCTAGGTCTTATCCATTCTCCCCCTTCGGTCGTCTTCTTCCTCTCACTGCCCCTCTGCCGCTCGAGCTCCGCCGCCGCCGCCGTCATAGATCTCCCCATCCTCGCTAGCTCAGACCGCTGCATCAACCTGACTTGACCAGAGAATCGCGACAAACCTCTGCAGCAACTCTGCATCTGTAAGTTTTCTCCTTCCTTCTCCTCAGATCCGCATTAGGACCTTCGAGTTCTTTGGTGTTCTTCGCTGCTCGTCAAGAACCCCTCGTAGATTTTCTCACCACCACCGTTTTTTGATCTTGAAGATGGTAGAAAACGGATGCGGTAGCTATTTTGCACCCATTTTGATTGCAAGTAGATCCCTTTCTGTCGCACAGAGGCCCTGTTCGAGCCCTTGAACTTCATCTGTGCTAGTTCTAGGTCTAGAAAATTTTCTTTTCAATACATCTGTTTGATCCGAAATAATAGTCGCAACTTGTGAAACCTGTTTGTTTCACCCGGAAATAAAAAACTGCCTCTGTCGAATATGTTTAACCATGACTGTCCCTCTAGCCGGTTTAAGTAAATAACATTGATCTGTCAACCTTACTTGCTTCTCTCAGATTTAAGAATATTCAATTGCTCATGATATCCATAGCGGCTTAAATATCACTCGTAGTTGCCCATATGTCATTAGGCCCCGTCTTAAGCCGCCACCTTGAATAGTTTAAAATGTTTACCTCCGGGTTAAATTTGAACCGGAACCTCTTATTTTGTCATAGGCCAACTGCTGTCATGGCACCTAAGGCAACCAAGGCCCCTGTGACCTGTAATTGGGTCCCATCCACAGTCACAAGGAGCAAACTGTCAGAATTTGTAAAGTCTGGCCATCTGCCCAAGAAGGAGGTCATGTCTTATCGTGCTCCTGACCCATCCGAAGAGAAACCTCAACCCAAAGAAGGGGAGGTGATAGTTTTTACGGATCATATGAACTGGGGATTTGCTCCTCCCGGTTCAAAATTCTTCAGGGATGTTTTGAATTTCTTTGACCTTAGACCTCAAGACACCGGACCCAATTCCGTGTCAAATATTTGCAATTTCCAAGTCTTCTGCGAGGTGTACCTGGGAGAGGATCCCAATCTGCTTTTGTTCAGAGAGCTTTTCTACTTAAACCGGCAGAATGAACGTGCCAACGGGGCCAGTCTTGAACTTGGCGGCATCTCAATTCAGCGGTGGAGAGACTACCTTTTTCCTTACGCTGAACTGCCGAGTCATCCAAAAGATTGGAATCAGACGTGGTTCTATTGTCAGGACACTTCTCCGGCTGATGAGAACCCTCTGCCCGGCTTCCGTGCTCTGCGTCTTGAGTCCAACCACCCACTGGCAGATAAACTGACTGCTATTGAGCGTCTGCCTCTCACTCCCACCATCAAGAAAATCAAAGCTCTTTTAGGCAACGGCTTAAACGACATCGACCTGGTCCAAGTCTGGGTCACTTGGCGAGTGCTTCCGTTAAGCCGCCGTCCCGGCTTAATGTGCACTTACTCAGACGAAAAAGATGATCCGCTACGTCATAGCCCCGACGACTTACCAGATGATGTGGTGGAGGCTACGACCCAAACACTGCTGAAAGAGGGCACAGTGACGAGTAATGCCTTCAGCTTACTTCCTTTCTGCAAGAAGAACCCGACCCCCGCAGTAAGTCATTAACCTCAATGAATATTCTTTGCTATGTTACACCTCATTTTTACTCATAATCCCTTATCTTTTTCCACAGGCCGATGACAACTTCTGGAAGGTCAAGTATGACCATGAGGCTGCCAAACAAGCCATGATAGCCAAGAAAACCGAAAGGAAAGCCGCCAAAACAGGAACATCAAAGAAGAAGAAGCCAAGTGCTTCAGATTTACTCAAATTGGATGATACTTCTGATGATGACAAAGAGGTAATCCTTTTAATTCTCCTGACTCCTTTGTCATTATTTTATTGACATTCTTATCTTTTCAGGAGGATACTGGAAACAACCAAGCGGTTGACGAAGAGGTAACTATAATCTCCTCTGACTCAGAGCCTTTGCCAAAGCACAAAATCCGAAGGGTGACCCGGAAAGTAAGATTTTCACATCCTCTAGCTTATCAAGATCCTCAATTTCTTTTGAAGCAACAACAACTTGAAAACCGGAGGCAGACCCAGACCAGCAAGGATGCAGAACTCTCCTCCGGCTTACCCGACGCAACCAGGAAGCGTCGGACTGAGGTTATCTCCGATTTACATTCTGTTTTACCTCTCGCGGGGTTAATTCGCCAACCTCTCAATTTATCTGACTCCAATTATCAGGATACCTCTCCTTCCTCTGTCGAGTCTATGCAATCGAACATGCCGGCTTTCAAAACTGCCCCCGGGTAATATAACTTTGTTTACTTTATGCTTTACCTTACTCAGGCTTTGGTATTCATCCTTCTGCCTTTATTGACAGCATGCAAGTGAAGCCCAGTAAGAGGGCAAAGAAGAATAAGCTGTCCCAAGACCCGGTTGTTGAAAGTGCGTTATATCGACTAGAGGGGGGGTGAATAGGCGATTTTTATGAATTCTTCACTGAGGAATTTGCCGGTGAGGAAATTCCTTGGCGAAGAACTACTAGCAGCGGAATAAGTACTCAGAAGTAAGCATAACAGAATACAAGCATGGTCATCATGATGAAATGAAGACAAGCACTGAGTACAAAAAGCGTAATCACAGGATAACACAAGGTGAAGACAAACAGACTAAAGAAATCAAACTGAGGAAATTGAGAAAGTCTTTAGTCAAAGTCTTCAAGCACAGATATGAACAAACACTCAACACAGTAATGAGGAAATGAAAGGGTTGAGGAAATAGAACCAGTTAGGTTGGTGAAGACAATGATTTGGTAGACCAGTTCCAACTGCTGTCTCAGTTGTATGTCTGGTTGGAGCGGCTGAGTATTTAAACTCGAGGACACACAGTCCCGGACACCCAGCCGCTGAGCACGCAGCTCAGGACACCCAGTCCTCACCATATTCTCCTTGAACTAAGGTCACATAGATCTCGTCCAATCACTCATGGTAAGTCTTTAGGCGACTTCCAAACCTTCACAGACTTGGTCACTCGGCGATCCACAATTCCTCTTGGACGCTCTAGACCATGACGCCTAACCGTCTGGAAGAAGCACAATCTTCAAAGGTAACAAGCGTCGGATCCACGCAGGATCAATTTCTTCGGTGATGCTCAATCACTTTGGGTTTGAAGGGGTTTGGTTTGGGTTTTCCTCACTTGATGATTTTCGCTCGAAGTCCTCGGAGGATGGGTTGCTCTCAAATGACAAGTGTCAAGTTCTCTCAGAGCAGCCAACCAGCTAGTGGTTGTAGGGGGCGGCTATTTATAGCCTAGGGAGCAGCCCGACATGATAAGACATAAATGCCCTTCAATGATATGACCGTTAGGTGGAAAAGATATTTTGGGACAGCTGGCGCGCAACACAGCAACGGTCGGAAATTTGACCCTCAAATTCCTCAGGGCTATCATGTTCCTCACTGTGTAGGCAATTCGCACTGGTGAATTCCTAACTCCTCAGTCAGAACAAATTCATCAGCGACCAGAAGAACTTCGTCTCTGTCACTGAAGAAAGTGATTGAACTGTATGAGATTTCCAAAGGCTTCACTCGAAGGGATTGGTAGGTGTAGGATTTTGAGTTGAGCATCACATGGAAATTTTTCCTTAGTATTTCCTCGACCCCCTTTAACAGTACAATGTTTCCTATGACTCAAGAAAGAGAAAATGAAACTACGAAAACAAAAGTCTTCACGCTTCATGTTCCACAAATGAATACCAAGTCTTCAAGGTCACACCAATTTCTTCACTTTCAAAGTCTTCAGAAAGTCTTCAGAATATCAAAGTCTTCAGTCGAAGAACTTCATTTTTAGGGGTCGACTTTCTCTGTAAATATCAAACTCCTCATAGACTTATAGACCTGTGTACACTCACAAACGCATTAGTCCCTTAACCTATAAGTCTTCAATACACCAAAATCACTAAGGGGCATTAGATGCACTTACAATCTCCCCCTTTTTGGTGATTGATGACAACATAGGTTAAGTTTTCAACGGGGATAAATGTATGAAGTGTAAATACTGATATTGAGGAATTTGATAGCAAGATATAGAAGAACTCCCCCTGAAGATGTGCATAGTGAGGAATTTGCATTTGAGGCAATGCACATTTGAAGAGTTGAATCATGGAGATTTCCCCCTATATCTTGTAATTCATACATGCATTTGATATATAATATGAAGAATTTGAAATGCATGATGAAATATGGTGCCTGATGAAATTCAGCATGCGTGCAATATCATTAATGAGGAATAAGCATGCCGAATAAAGCATCAAAGGTTTCAGAGCATAGTGCAACAAAAGTATCAACGCACCATCGGGTTTAAGATTAAAACTCGATCCAAATAAAAGTTTCAGAAGAACGAGAGTTGTAACTTTAAAAAATGCCCTTAATATAGACCCGCTTGAAGACTAACTCAGATTTCTCCCCCTTTGTCATCAAAGGACCAAAAGGATTGAAACTAAGGACTAACGCCCCTGAAGAATTTCAAGTCGATGGAGGAGCGCCTGCGTTGTCGGGGTTGTTTGTTGTAGCAGGGCCTGCCGCAGTGTCGTCCAAATCTTCATACTCATCAGTGTCATGCGATGAAGAATAAGAGCTGGCCACCAGTGGAGGAACTTTGACCCTCTTGAGTTTCTTCGGAGGAGGTGTAGACCAGTCAAATTCTTCCTTGAGACCCATAGTCTTCAGTTCTTCAGCGCTATAGACATGAGTGAGGACAGCCCAGGTGCGGTTGAAGGTTTCATGAAGGTAGTATTGGTTCTTCTTCACTGCATTGTATGTTGAGGTCATATTGTGAAGAAGTGCACCAAACTGATGATTTACCCATTTGTGATTGCGATCAACCTTCTGATGAAGACTGAGGAGCAACTCACGGTCAGTCATCACCCTGGGTGCTGTGGCTTGAGGATTTTGCTTGGCTGAGGTATTTGCGGCAGAGTCATGTGTGGCAGAGTCGTCATTGGTAGAGTAAGATGCAGCCTTGCGAAATTGACCATCCAATGGACGAATGCCTTCAGCGATCACAGCTGCTGCCTTGCCTTTATCATCAGCTGATGAAACTGTCCGTTTGAGGACTTCAATGGGAGGCAAGTAGCTACCGTGGTTCAGAGTGTCAGCTTTGTAATTCAGTGAAGATCTTGCCCTGATGAATCTCATAATCCAAGGCGCATAGGGCTTTAGCTCGAATGGTGACATAGCAATATTGCCCAGAGTCCTCATGAAGAAATCATGGAAGTTGACAGGAACACCATGAATGATGTTGAAAAGCATATTCTTCATGATGCCAACGACTTCTTCATCATTTGAGTCGTGGCCTTTGATAAGACTCATTGTCTTCGTCAGAATGCGATAGACAGTCCGAGGCACATAGAGTAATTCCTTGACGAGGAATTTGGTTCGTGGGGCCTGCCCAGGCTTCATGAGCACTTGCATATAGTGATTTGTCAGTTCAGGGTCACTGTAGGTGCAACGTGCACTGTCATGGGGAGGATTGAGAGGAAGGGCACGAAGCAATTCAGTTGCCGGTGCCTTGTAGTGAGTGTTTTCAGTCATCCAGTCCAACACCCATGAGTTGATATCTCCAGCATCTCCAGTGATATGCAGTGTCGCGTAGAACTAAAGAATGAGTTCTTCATTCCAATCGCAAATGTCCGTGCAGAAATTTAGTAATCCTGCATCGTGAAGAACACTGAGGACTGGCTCGAAGCATGGCAGAGATTCCATGTCCACGTGAGGAATATGTTCATGATCGAAGATTTGAAAAATAAACACCTTTGAAGATTTTCAGGAAAGTTTGAGAATCAAAGTGAGTAATAAAAGTAACTTTTAATTACCCGAAGTGAAGAACACGACGAACTGAGAAGAACAGATGTGAAGTTCGTCAGGTTAGATCTCCCACGCCCTAACTTGGCAGAGGAAGACAGCTACGGCGGCGGCGGAGTGAAGATTTCCGCGGCCGGCATGAGTACGGCGGCGACGAGGTCGAGGCAGCGAAGCTCTTCCTCACCGACGACGATGGAGTAGCGGCGGCACTAGGGTTTGAGGAGCTCGAGTGAGAGAGTAGTGATCGAGCGGAGTAAATGAAGTGAGGAAGGGGAGAGGGGTATTAATAGACACGGTAAAAATTGTTCGCCCGAAGATTTGGGACGAACGTGCCCCTGCCCTTTCTCCTTCTCGCGACATGTGTCACCCACGTACTGTGTAGTTGAGATCGTGTACGATCGTGGGTGAATAGAATAATGCATTGTGGGATGCGGAACGGTTTGAGTGGCAAAACCGAAAATTTGGATAAGATTTGTTTTAAAGTTTCGTTCGCAATTTCTTTAGCTGACAAGGACACAGTGAAGATTTTGAACGAGTTTCAAATAGAACGCACATGAAGAATTTGTGAATAGATTGGGTTGAGTATAGCATAGAGGGGGAAGGGTCCGATCACATTCACTTAGCAGAAAAAGCAACTTGAAGAAATAGCTATAAGTGAATGTTGTAGAGGACATAAACTCATATATATATATATATATAGCCAATGAAGAAAAATGACGGAAACAGTGAAGATTTTGCAAAGTTGAAGAATTTGAAAAACTGAAGAATTTCAAAACTGAGGAAAAACTCAAATTGAAGATTTTCAACTTTTTGTGGTGGCGTGACCCACCGTATAAGAATGATGATTTCAGACACCACGTACAATTGTCGTAGGGTTCTGAGAATCAAATTCTTCATTAATTTCTTCACACTTAGAGTGTTATTCTTCATTGATTGAAGAAAAACGTTTCTTCATGTGTTGCACATCTAAGTCATCAATTTTGCATAAGTGTCAGGGTGTGTGTCCTTTTCAAAGAACATTCGAAGATTCTAAGATATTTAGCTCACACCTCAACTTGCTAAATCTCTTCTCATCCAAGGGCTTAGTGAAGATATCAGCTAGCTGTTCTTCAGTCTTCACGTGCTCGATGGAGATGTCGCCCTTCAACACATGATCACGAAGAAAATGATGACGAATCTGAATGTGCTTTGTCTTCGAGTGCTGAACTGGGCTGTGAGCAATCTTGATGGCACTCTCATTATCGCAGAGGAGAGGCACATTCTTCACGTTGACGCCATAGTCCTTGAGTGTTTGCTTCATCCAAAGCAGTTGAGCACAGCAAGAGCCAGCAGCAATGTATTCAGCTTCCGCAGTAGACAGTGATACGCAGCTCTGTTTCTTCGAGGACCAACAGACCAAAGATCGTCCGAGGAAATGAGAGTGCCAGAAGTTGACTTGCGGTCCACACGATCACCAGCATAGTCAGAGTCGGAATATCCAATGAGATCAAAAGTAGAGCCCTTGGGGTACCATAATCCTAGTGTTGGTGTGTGATCTAGATATCGAAGAATATGCTTCACAACCTTATGGTGTGATTCCTTCGGTGCAGCTTGAAATCGGGCACACATGCAAACACTAAGCATTATATCTGGCCTAGATGCACATAAGTACAATAAAGAACCAATCATGGAGCGGTATACCTTGTTATCGAAGTCAATACCATTTTCATCAGTGCATAGATGGCCATTTGTGGGCATAGGAATTTTGACGCCTTTGCAATCTTGCATGCCGAATTTCCTCAGTACATCTTTGAGGTATTTCTCCTGAGATATGAATATGCCATTGCGCTGTTGACGAATTTGAAGACCTAAGAAGAATTTCAACTCTCCCATCATAGACATTTGATATTCTTCACTCATCATATAGGCAAATTCATCACTATAACGTTGGTCAGTACAGCCAAAGATAATATCATCAACATATATTTGGCACACAAACAGTTCACCATCATAAGATTTAGTAAAGAGAGTAGGGTCGAGTGAACCGGGTGTGAAGCCATTCTTCACGAAGAATTCCTTCAATGTATCATACCACGCCCGAGGGGCTTGCTTGAGGCCATAGAGGGCCTTATTAAGTCTAAAGACTTTGTCAGGATTCTTTGGATCTTCAAAACCTGGGGGTTGAGCAACATATACTTCTTCCTCAAGCTTACCATTGAGGAATGCACTTTTCACATCCATTTGATATAAGATGATATCATGATGGTTAGCATAAGCAAGTAATATGCGAATAGCCTCAAGTCTAGCAACAGGTGCAAAAGTTTCATCGAAATCAATTCCTTCAACCTGTGTGTAGCCTTGAGCTACCAGTCGTGCCTTATTCCTCACCACAAGGCCATTTTCATAATGCTTGTTGTGGTAGATCCACTTTGTGCCAATGATATTATGCTTGCAAGGATCTGGACGTTTGACCAGTTCCCAGACATTGTTGAGCTCGAACTGATGTAATTCTTCTTGCATAGCCTGAATCCACTCCGGCTCCAAAAATGCTTCATCTACCTTAGTGGGCTCTGTGATAGAGACAAAAGCATAGTGCCCACAAAAGTTAGATAAATGTGAAGCTTTTGAGCGCGTGAGTGGACCTGGTGCTCTAATGTCATCGATGATCTTCTCCACTTGCACTTCTTTTGCAACGCGAGGATGAGCTGGTTGTCGCTGAGGAGTTTGATCAGCATTTTCTTCAGCACCATTTTCCACAGCATTTTCTTCAGGTGCATCAGCTCGACGTTCTTCATGAACTGGAATGAATTCTTCAGCAGATTCTTCAGTAGGAATGACATCCTCAGTTGCCTTGAACTTGATAGAATCCTCAGGTGCTGGTTCATCTAACACAGAAGGTAGGTGCTCTCTTTGCGAGCCATTAGTTTCATCGAACCGCACATCTACAACGTGAACAATCTTGTGAAGAACAATGTTGAAGACTCTGTAGGTGTGCGAGTCCTTTCCATAACCAAGCATAAAACCTTCATGTGCTTTCGGTGCAAATTTAGAATTGTGGTGAGGATCTCTAATCCAACATTTAGCACCGAAGACTTTGAAATAACTCACATTGGGTTTCTTGTCAGTGAGGAGTTCATAGGCCATCTTCTTGAATAATTTGTGAAGATATACTCTGCTGATGATGTGGCACGCAGTATCAATTGCATCAATCCAAAAACGATGAGGCGTTTTGTATTCATCAAGCATAGTGCGAGCCATCTCAACAAGAGTTCTGTTCTTGTGCTCCACGACGCCATTTTGCTGAGGAGTATAGGGAGCAGATAACTCATGATTAATACCAAGTTCATCAAGATAGTCATCAAGACCGAAATTCTTGAACTTAGTTCCATTGTCACTTCTGATGTGCTTGATCTTCACACCAAAGTTGGTTGAAGCCCTCGAGGAAAATCGTTTGAAGACTTCCTGCACTTCATGTTTGTAAGTAACAATGTGTACCCATGTATATCGAGAGTAATCATCAACAATGACAAAACCATATAGAGATGCATCATTAGTGACTGCTGAGTAATGATTAGGTCTGAAGAGGTCCATGTGAAGCAATTCGAATGGATGAGTAGTGGTCATGATAGTCTTTGCTGGATGCTTGGCCTTGGTCATTTTTCCAGCTTCACAGGCTCCGCATAAGTGATCCTTGAGGAATTTGACATTTTCAATGCCAATGACATGCTTCTTCTTCGCAAGTGTGTGCAAATTCCTCATGCCTGCGTGACCAAGTCGTCGATGCCATAGCCAGCCTTCTGAAGCTTTTGCAAGTAGACACACGGCTGGTTGTGGTCCTATAGAGAAATCAACAATATACAGATCTCCTCTCCTAAAGCCTTCGAAGACTTTGGAATTGTCAGCTTCCATAATCACAACACAGCGATACTTGCCAAAGACAACAACCATATCAAGATCACAAAGCATTGAGACTGACATGAGGTTGTATCCTAAGGACTCAACAAGCATGACTTTGTCCATGTGTTTATCCTTAGAGATTGCAACCTTACCAAGACCCAATACCTGACTTTTGCCTTTGTCAGCAAAGATGATATGCTTCAGATGTGACGGTGATAAGGGAGCATCCATCAATAGATTCTTGTCACCAGTCATGTGATTCGTACATCCACTATCGAGGACCCACTCAGTAGCTTTGGGTTGATCATCCTGCAGATGAATTAGTGTAGCTTACAATCTCATATGCTTCATTTGTGAAGAATATGATATCAAGTTCATCAGATGAATTTCATCAATCAGTAAACAGATATAGCAGTATGAGGACGTGTGAAATGAAGGTTCATTTCATCATGATTCGCCTGCGTACTTTCATGCAATTTTGTCAGGTCCCCAGCAAATTCTTCAGACGTTAAAGCACGTCTGGAGACCTGACCCTGCAGAAGAGATTAGTTCTTT
Source organism: Triticum aestivum (assembly GCF_018294505.1). Taxonomy (NCBI): domain Eukaryota; kingdom Viridiplantae; phylum Streptophyta; class Magnoliopsida; order Poales; family Poaceae; genus Triticum; species Triticum aestivum. The sequence continues at coordinate 239,990,897 of NC_057801.1, forward strand.
TTCTTCACCACCCACATTTGAAGGGGTGGCAAAGAGTTTATCACTCTGCGAGCACCATACGAGAATGGTGGCATAGAGGCCAAACCATTTCGTTTCACATAAGAGGGGTTAGGGTAAGCATATGAATAAGCAGAGAAATTCTTCGAGGACTTATGAACATTATTGTTTTGAAGAATAATGCACATATTCATAGCCCGTAGCTCTACCATGCGAAACAGAGTTGTTAGCACGATGATAATCATATGAGGACTTTGATCCTTTTGAGGAATTTGATCCACGTGAGGAATTTGGTCCGTATGAGGACTTGGATCCATATGAAGAATTTGGTCCATATGAAGAATTTGATCTGGGGTTCCTGTTCTTCACAGGTGGTGTCATGAGGACATTCACCTGAAGACTTTCGAGGCACTTCTTGGGAACCCAGATTTTCTTCATAGGAGAACCATTCCTGCAGTTAGTGCCAACATATCTAGCAAATACTTCACCATTCTGATTTTTGAACAGTTTATAGTTGGAGTCAAATGACTCATCAGAAGAATGAGGAGATTCACATGTAAAGCCAGATAAGTTAGATGGATCAACTGGAGGTCCCTTTGCAGCAACCCATGAGGTTTTGGGGTACTGCTCAGGCTTCCAATATGTTCCATCAGCATTAAGTTTCCTCTCAAAGGCAATACCCTCTTTCCTAGGGTTTCTGTTGAGGATCTGCTTTTTAAGCACATTACAAAGAGTCTGATGCCCTTTGAGGCTTTTGTACATGCCTGTCATATACAATTCGTTCAGCCCTGCATTGTCAGTGATACTAGCAATGTCCTCAGATGAGGAATTAGTGATAGCAGAGGCAGGTGAAGAATTTGTAACAGTTGAAGCATTTGAACATTCAGGTGAAGAATTAGCAGATTCACGTTCAATGCACTTTAAGCATGGAGGAACAAATTCTTCCTGAGAAGCGCTGATTTGTTGAGCTAGTAATGAATCGCGCTCCTTCTGAAGATCTTCATAACTCACTCTTAGCTTCTCAAGATCTTGCTTTCTTTGAAGAAATTCATAAGAAAGTTTCTCATGATCAGATAAGAGAGTGTTATGATGACTTTGAAGGTTATCAAACCTAGACTGAAGTCTCTGAAGATTTTCAGTCAGGTCCTTAGTGCGATCCATTTCTTCACCCAACATATCATCACTTTTGTCTAGCATGTTTTGAACCTTTTCAAAAGCCCTTTGTTGTTTTACAGCAATCTTAGCAAGTTTAGAGTAGCTGGGCTTGAGATCCTCATCAGATTCATCTTCACTAGATTCAGAGGAGGTGTATTTGAGTACCTTTGCACCTTTCGCCATGAAGCAATAGGTGGGAGCGTAGTCATCATTATCTTCATCAGGCTTGTCGGTGGGGTCAGTTTCTTCAGTGTTGAAGATGGACTTGCTAACGAAAGTAGTAGCGAAGGCCAGACTCGCCACACCAGATTCGGATTCTTCAGACACCTCCTCTTCCTCATGTTCCTCAGATTCAGCTTCAGAGTCCATTTCCTTGCCAATGAATGCCCGAGCCTTCTTGGAGCTGCTCTTCTTGTGAGATGAAGACTTCAAGGATTTTGATGACGAAGATTTTAACGATTTCTTCTTCTTCTTCGCATCATCAGAACTGTAATCCTTGTATTTCTTCTTCTTCAATTCCTTTTCCCACTAAGGACAATCTTGAATATAGTGACCAGGTTTCTTGCATTTGTGGCACAGCCTTCTCTTATAGTCACTTGATGAGGAATCACTGCTTCTTGAGGATTTTCCAAAGCGACCACATCTTGAGAACTTCTGGAATTTCTTCATGAGCAGTGCTAGCTCCTGGCTCAATTCTTCAGGATCACCAAGGCTACTACCAGAATCCTCGCATTCAGACTCATACATAGCCTTGGCCTTCAGGGCACGTGGTTTGCCATAGCTCGAACCATAGAGATCTCTCTTTTCAGCAAGCTGGAACTCGTGAGTATTTAGCCTTTCGAGGATATCGGCAGGATCAAGAGACTTGTAGTCAGCATGTTCTTGTATCATCAGTGCCAGAGTATCAAATGAGGAATCAAGCGATCTCAACAGTTTCTTCACCACCTCATGGTCGGTGATGTCAGTGGCACAAAGGTCTTGAAGCTCATTTGAGATGTCAGTGAGGCGATCGAAGGTTTGTTGGACATTTTCATTGTCGAGTCTTTTGAAGCGGTTGAAGAGATTCCGAAGAACATCAACTCGAGAGTCACGCTGAGTTGAGACTCCTTCATTCACTTTGGACAGCCTATCCCAGATAAGCTTAGCAGTTTCCAAAGCACTCACTCTTCCATACTGTCCTTTACTCAGATGGCCACATATGATATTCTTCGCTTGAGAATCGAGTTGCTTGAATCTCTTCACATCGGTAGCGTTCAGTGAGGGTGAGACAGAGGGAACACCATTTTCCACAACATACCAGAGATCGTTGTCAATTGCCTCAAGATGCATTCGCATCTTGTTTTTCTAGTAGGGGTAGTCCGTCCCATCAAAGGTAGGACACCCAGCCGAGACCTTGATCATACCTGCGGTCGACATAACTAAAACTCCAGGTGGTTAAACCAAAATCACACAGAACAAGGGAGTACCTTGCTCTGATACCAATTGAAAGTGCGTTATATCGACTAGAGGGGGGGGGGTGAATAGGCGATTTTTATGAATTCTTCACTGAGGAATTTGCCGGTGAGGAAATTCCTTGGCGAAGAACTACTAGCAGCGGAATAAGTACTCAGAAGTAAGCATAACAGAATACAAGCATGGTCATCATGATGAAATGAAGACAAGCACTGAGTACAAAAAGCGTAATCACAGGATAACACAAGGTGAAGACAAACAGACTAAAGAAATCAAACTGAGGAAATTGAGAAAGTCTTTAGTCAAAGTCTTCAAGCACAGATATGAACAAACACTCAACACAGTAATGAGGAAATGAAAGGGTTGAGGAAATAGAACCAGTTAGGTTGGTGAAGACAATGATTTGGTAGACCAGTTCCAACTGCTGTCTCAGTTGTATGTCTGGTTGGAGCGGCTGAGTATTTAAACTCGAGGACACACAGTCCCGGACACCCAGCCGCTGAGCACGCAGCTCAGGACACCCAGTCCTCACCATATTCTCCTTGAACTAAGGTCACATAGATCTCGTCCAATCACTCATGGTAAGTCTTTAGGCGACTTCCAAACCTTCACAGACTTGGTCACTCGGCGATCCACAATTCCTCTTGGACGCTCTAGACCATGACGCCTAACCGTCTGGAAGAAGCACAATCTTCAAAGGTAACAAGCGTCGGATCCACGCAGGATCAATTTCTTCGGTGATGCTCAATCACTTTGGGTTTGAAGGGGTTTGGTTTTGGGTTTTCCTCACTTGATGATTTTCGCTCGAAGTCCTCGGAGGATGGGTTGCTCTCAAATGACAAGTGTCAAGTTCTCTCAGAGCAGCCAACCAGCTAGTGGTTGTAGGGGGCGGCTATTTATAGCCTAGGGAGCAGCCCGACATGATAAGACATAAATGCCCTTCAATGATATGACCGTTAGGTGGATAAGATATTTTGGGACAGCTGGCGCGCAGCACAGCAACGGTCGGAAATTTGACTCTCAAATTCCTCAGGGCTATCATGTTCCTCACTGTGTAGGCAATTCGCACTGGCGAATTCCTAACTCCTCAGTCAGAACAAATTCATCAGCGACCAGAAGAACTTCGTCTCTGTCACTGAAGAAAGTGAATGAATTGTATGAGATTTCCAAAGGCTTCACTCGAAGGGATTGGTAGGTGTAGGATTTTGAGTTGAGCATCACATGGAAATTTTTCCTTAGTATTTCCTCGACCCCCTTTAACAGTACGGTGTTTCCTATGACTCAAGAAAGAGAAAATGAAACTACGAAAACAAAAGTCTTCACGCTTCATCTTCCACAAATGAATACCAAGTCTTCAAGGTCACACCAATTTCTTCACTTTCAAAGTCTTCAGAAAGTCTTCAGTCGAAGAACTTCATTTTTAGGGGTCGACTTTCTCTGTAAATATCAAACTCCTCATAGACTTATAGACCTGTGTACACTCACAAACGCATTAGTCCCTTAACCTATAAGTCTTCAATACACCAAAATCACTAAGGGGCACTAGATGCACTTACAGTTGTGACTGAACCGGCGCTTGACATGTCTGCTCCTGACAGTTCCACCCATCAGCCGCCGCCTGAACCGGCTTCTGACATTCCGGTGCCAACCTCTGACCCGCCTGCCGAAGATACTCTCAACAGCTCCGATAACCCGGAAGCTCCTAGCCCGGTCAAGACAAATGACCCAGAAGTTGAGATTCTGAAAAGTCAGTTTGTTGAGCTAGGGCGGCCCACTGTCCTTGCCAAATGCACTGCTAAGGAAGAACTCGTCGAACGCCGAAAGGCCAAGCAGGACATTACTGATTATACTCACTTAAGCATTGGATATATAGTCTCTGGCTATCTTAATCAAGTGCACAATAGCCGTGACCTGGAAATTGATATGGTGAAGCAAATACAACAAAAATCTGAGGTATACCTTATGCCCCTTTTCTGAATCATACTTACTGTATTAGCCCCCAAGTCTATTGCTTATTAATAAATATGTTGTAGACTTAGAAATCTGCTTATTGTTGTTTTGTCCGGTTTAAAGAGAAAATATTTAATCTAGTTATAGCATGATAGTTTGAACTTGCAACACACATTAGCCCCCAAGTGTCAAGTATCTTTACTTGTAAAATTCTTGGGAGTTAATATGCATGACCTGGCTTTGTAGGTTAAAAATTCTTCAGCATACATTAGCCCCCAAGTGTCAAGAACCTTTGCTTTCAAAGTACTTGGGACTTAATGTTACCTTACCATGATTCTTACCATAACCCCGTATCAATGCAGGCCACCATAAGTCAATTTGAGTCGGAGATTGCTGACTTGAAGAGCCGTTTGACAGCTCAAGAACTTGAAACTCAAAAGGCCAACTCCAAATTTGAATTCAGCATCTCTGAACAAGAGAAGTTGAAGAAGAATTTTGAGTCAGAGAAGAAAATCTGGGCTGATGAGAAGGCTTCACTGGTCACCCGGGCCGAGACGGCAGAGGCATCACTCGCAGAAGCAACAACCGAGCTGTCCGACTTAAAACGCCAGATATCTCAAATGGTCTCAGCCATCTTCGGTAAGTTACTGTACATAACCTCAAACATTGTAATCCTTCCTTTGATGAATATTGTAATCGTTATCTCCGGCTCACTTTTATGTTTGTGAATACACAGGCCCCAGGAGCACCAACCTTAAGCAGAACATGCTGATCAAACTTAAGGCGGTTTACACTCTAGTGGAGCAACTGTACACCGGGTCACAATGTGCTTTGGCTGTTGTAGCTTTATCAAATACCACTCCCCACCTTCTGCAAGACGTGCTGAAGTGTCTCGCTGTGCTACCTCAGCGGATCCATGATTTAAGGCGGGCGTCCTCAAGAGCCGGAGCCGTAGCCGCGTTGAGCCGGGCAATGGCATGGATTCCAGAACTAGACCCGGCCGACCTCGCTCTTGGATACCCAAGTCTGAAAGAGGATGGTACCGTATTCGATGATCAAGATTTCACCGCTTGCGTCAAAGACATACGTCCCGTGGCTACCCTCATTGGGAACGACACTGACCTTACCAAGTATTCACCGGGCTATGATAGTGAGAACCGGAGAATTCCAAACACTCCATATGATCAAGTCAGCCTGATCCCTCCAACTCGTAAGCATACTTTTGCCCCTGAAGTGGACCCAGCAGGTTTAATAGATGATGAAGCTGAGTTTGAAGCCTTGAGTGGCATTGACTGGGCCTCGTCAACCTTCCAGGACAAAACAGCCGACGGAGAGACGGAGAAGGATAACCCGGAATCTTCAAGCCCGCCGAAGGAGTGAACCGCCAAGCGTTTTATGACTTTGCAGAAAACAATGCTTCGTTTATTTAGACTCGGGGAGTCTTGTAAGAGGGTAGAAAAACATCTCAATGTTTGTCATGCCTTCACGCATGTTCCTGGTGCTTAATACTTTCGTAAGCCGCCATCGCTATATATTTTTGGCTTATGTTGATCGTTTATTTCCTTGACGTTTAAATTTTCTTGCCTTATCCTGCACATAAAACAAGCAAAATTCCCTTGGCGGTTTATCGCGTCGGGGGTCACATAAAGTATTGATAACCCGGAACGCGATCCAAAAACATCATATACAGGCCGGTTTATGACTATATTTGTTAAACATAATCACAATAGCATACCTGCGATCCCTTTGGTAATCTCACCTGCTTATATGATGTTCACCTGGCACTTAACAACCTGGGGTGATCAATATTAAACCGGAAGAATCAAAGACCACCTCATAATGCTTTCAAGAAGGTCTCCAGATAGTCAAAATAATTATGCTTATAATGGATAATAAACAATATTCTCAGGCTTCTAATTCGAATACGATCGGTAAACCGTTCCAAAGGGGTTAAGCTAAGATTCAGATACGATCATATAGCCCCCAGTGGCTTTGGCGATGCCGATCAAGTGGGTATCGACACCTATGTTCTCTTTGGTTCAAATACGACCTATGTTTGAACAGGAAGCCCCCAAGTGACCATAAGAGTTGTTTAATGACGCTGATTTGAGTATGATCCACGTCAGACCCAAAGGGGTTAAGCTGTGATTCAAATATGATCAAGAAGCCCCCAAGTGGGTTTGGCAATATGCCGATCAAGTGAGTATCGACAGCTATGTTCTCTTTGGTTCGAATACGACCTATGTTTGAACAGGAAGCCCCCAAGTGACCATGGCTAGATTCAGATATGATCATAAGCCAGACCAAAGGGAAAGCCGGATTCAGATGTGATCCGCTCCCTATTGGTTGTCTCCACCACCTGATAAAGAAGACACATAAACCTTTGAGGGTAAAAAGGACAGAGGTCCTGCTTTATTTCTTTATATAATATATACATTGTCAAAATATATACATCTTGAGAGCCGGTGGCTCAAGTATAGTAAGGCCGGAGATGAGCAATATTCCACGGCCGGCGGGTCTCCTCCTCCGACTTACGTGAGTCTTTGTGCTCTCAAACATTGATGAGGTAGTATGACCCGTTGTGCAGATTCTTGCTAACCACAGAGGGTCCTTCCCAAGGTGGGGATAGCTTGTGCATGTCAGACTGATCCTGGATGAGCTGGAGCACCAAGTCCCTTCCTGAAAGGTTCTGCTCCTAACCTGGCGGCTGTGATAGCGGCGCAGGTCTTGTTGATAAATCGCTGAGCGGGCTATTACCAAGTCTCGCTCCTCATCCAACAAGTCAAGTGCATCCTGACGAGCTTCTTCGTTGTCAGCCTCAACGTAAGCCGCCACGCGGGGTGAATCGTGTCGGATGTCACTTGGCAGGACTGCCTCTGCACCATACACCATGAAGAAAGGCGTGTAACCTATAGATCTGTTAGGCATAGTGTTGATGCTCCACAATACAGAGGGTAACTCCTCCACCCAACAACCCGGAGTCCGTTGTAAGGGGACAAAGATCCGGGGCTTGATACCCTTTAGGATCTCTTGATTAGCTCTTTCTGCTTGACCATTGGATTGAGGATGAGCAACAGCCGAAACATCAAGCCGGATATGTTCTCGTTGACAGAACTCTTCCATGGCACCCTTGGAGAGATTAGTGCCATTATCAGTTATAATGCTATGTGGAAAGCCAAAACGAAAGATCGCCTTTTTCATGAACTGAACCGCCGTGGCTGCATCACACTTACTGACTGGCTCTGCCTCAACCCACTTTGTGAACTTATCCACTGCCACCAGGAGGTGTGCCTTTTTATCTTTAGACCTCTTGAAAGGTCCAACCATGTCAAGCCCCCAGACTGCAAACGGCCAAGTGATTGTAATCATCCTCAACTCTTGAGCCGGCACATGAGCTCGTTGTGAGAATTTTTGACATCTGTAATATTTGCTGACTAGATCCTCCGCATCAGCATGAGCCGTCAGCCAATAGAAACCATGACGGAAAGCCTTAGCCACAAGGGATTTTGACCCGGCATGATGACCACAATATCCTTCGTGGATCTCACGAAGTATCTCTTGGCCCTCCGCAGGCTACACACAACGCTGAAACGCCCCAGCGACACTTCGGTGATGTAACTCACCATGAACAATCATCATAGACTTGGACCGCCTGACGATTTGTCTTGCCAAGGTCTCGTCCTCAGGCAACTCTCCCCGGGTCATATAGGCCAAATACGGTACCGTCCAATCCGGGATGACGTGAAGAGCCGCCACCAGCTGTGCCTCCGGATCTGGCACTGCTAGTTCTTCCTCTGTAGGTACCTTGATAGAAGGATTATGCAAAACATCGAGAAAGGTGTTAGGCGGCATCGGCTTACGTTGAGACCCCAGCCGGCTTAAAGCATCAGCCGCCTCATTCTTCCTTCGATCAATGTGCTCCACTTTATAACCTTTGAAGTGCCCAGCCACAACATCTACTTCACGCCGATAAGCCGCCATAAGGGGATCCTTGGAGTCCCACTTGCCTGACACCTGTTGGGCCATGAGATCTGAGTCGCCCAAGCACCTTACCCGGCTTAAGTTCATCTCTTTGGCCATCCGGAGACCATGGAGTAAGGCCTCATACTCAGCTGCATTGTTAGTACAAGGAAACATAAGCCGGAGCACATAACAAAATTTGTCACCTCGAGGGGAAGTTAAAACAACTCCAGCCCCCGAGCCTTCTAACTGCCTGGACCCATCAAAGTGAATAGTCCAATATGTGTTATCAAGCTTCTCCTCAGGTGCCTGCAACTCTGTCCAATCATTGATAAAGTCCACCAAGGCTTGAGATTTAATAGCAGTACGCGGCATATATTTCAAACCATGAGGTCCAAGCTCGATAGCCCACTTGGCGACTTGTCCTGTGGCCTCCCTATTCTGGATGATGTCTCCCAAGGGGGCAGAACTTCCACAGTTATAGGATGACATTGAAAGTACTGTTTCAACTTCCGGTTGGCCATAAACACTCCGTAAAAAAGTTTCTACCAATGTGGATACCTTTGTTTAGACTCAATGAGCACCTCAATGATATAGTAAACCGGCTGTTGAACCGGATGCTCCTTGCCAGCTTCCTTACGCTCCACCATGATGGCAACACCGACGGCTCGTGAATTAGCCGCCACATATAACAGTAACGGCTCTTTATCAATGGGAGCCGCAAGAACCGGTGGTTCAGACAACTATCTCTTCAAATCTTCAGAGGCAGCATCAGCAGCATCACTCCAGACAAAAGTGTCTGTTTTCTTCATCATCTGATACAGCGGTAGGGCCTTCTCACCTAACCGGCTTATGAACCGGCTTAAAGCGGCAACACGACCCGCCAGTCGCTGAACATCATTGATGCACGCCGGTTTAGCCAGAGAGGTAATCGCCTTGATTTTCTCCGGATTAGCTTCAATGCCTCTGTTTGAGACCAGAAAATCCAAGAGCTTGCCTGCAGGTACACCAAACACACACTTGGCCGGGTTAAGCATCATCTTATAAACCCAAAGATTATCAAAGGTCTCTTTCATGTTGGATATCAAGGTTTCCTTCTCTCTGGACTTCACGACGATGTCATCTACATAGGCATGAGCATTACGCCCGATTTGATCATGTAGACAGTTCTGCACACATTGCTGATAAATTGCCTGAGCACTCTTGAGCCCAAACGGCATAGATACATAACAGAAGGCTCCAAACGGAGTGATGAAAGCCGTCTTCTCCTGGTCCTTAACTGCCATTTTGATCTGATGATAACCAGAGTAAGCATCCAAGAAGCTCAAACGTTCACAGCCCGTTGTAGCATCAATGATTTGATCAATACGGGGGAGAGCAAAGGGATCAGCCGGACAAGCCTTGTTTAAGTCCATGTAATCCACACACATCCGCCAGGTGCCGTTCTTTTTAAGCACAAGCACCGGGTTAGCCAACCACTCCGGGTGAAAAACTTCAACAATGAACTCGGCCGCTAAGAGCCGGGCAACTTCCTCTCCAATAGCTTTCCGTCTTTCTTCGTTAAACCGTTGAAGAAACTGCCTGACCGGCTTATACTTCAGATCAATATTGAGAGTGTGCTCAGCGAGTTCCCTCGGTACACCCGGCATGTCAGAAGGTTTCCATGAAAAGCTGTCCCGGTTCTCACGGATGAACTCGATGAGCGTGCTTTCCTATTTAGGATCCAAATTGGTACTGATGCTGAATTGCTTAGAAGAGTCGCCTGGGGTAAAGTCAACAAGCTTCGTCTCAGCGGCCGATTTAAACTTCAACGCTGGGTCATGCTCTGTAGTTGGTTTCTTCAGGGAGGTCATATCCATCGGGTCAACATTGTCTTGATAAAATTTGAGCTCTTCCGCTTCACAGGCAGACTCAGCATAAGCCGTGTCGCCTTCTTCACACTCCAAGGCTACCTTTCGACTTCCATGCACAGTAATGGTGCCCTTGTGACCCGGCATCTTGAGCTGCAAATAAACGTAACACGATCGTGCCATGAACTTAGCATAAGCCGGCTGCCCAAACAGAGCATGATATGGGCTCCTGATTTTGACCACTTCGAACGTCAATTTCTCAGCCCTGGAATCATATTCATCTCCAAAGGCCACTTCCAGTTCAATCTTGCCAACTGGGTAAGCCGACTTACCAGGAACCACTCCATGGAAAACAATGTTGGATGTCCTCAAATTCTTATCAGTCAACCCCATGCGTCGAAAGGTCTCATAATAGAGGATATTGATGCTGCTACCTCCGTCCATGAGTACCATAGTGAATTTATATCCACCAACCTGAGGTGCTACCACCAAGGCTAACTGACTCGGATTATCAACCCGTGGAGCATGATGTTCTCTGCTCCATACGATGGGCTGCTCTGACCACCTCAAATAATGAGGAACTACCGGCTCGACAGAATTCACGGCCCTCTTATGAACCTTCTGGTCACGTTTGCATAAGCTAGTGGTAAACACATGATACTGCCCACTATTCAACTGCTTCGGATGGCTTTGATAATTCGTCTGCTGCTGCTGCTGCTCTCCTTGACCAGACTACTGTTGATTATAGCCGCCTTGATGTCCCTAGAAGCCGGAACTTGAAACACCACCCGGGCCATGAAAACTGCTAGCCCCTGAGCCGCCGCCAGACCCATGATTGCCATCAAAGGTGTTGGAATTCTTAAACGCCTTCATGATCGCACAATCTTTCCATAGGTGGGTGGCGGGTCGCTCCCGGGTGCCGTGTCTCGGGCAGGGCTCATTGAGTAGCTGCTCAAGAGATGGGCCTGACCCGCCAGATCGAGGCGGCTTGCCCTTACGTTTCTGATTGTTACCTTGTGCATTGGCATTGGCTACAAACTCCGGGTTACCATCCGCCTTATGCTTATTGCCTCCTTGATTCATCGGGTTATGCTGCTGACCCTTTCCATTGCCGTTCTTCTTTCCCTTCCCGGTCTTTTCCTCATCATACGTGGGATCCTTGGTACTATCAGAGTCGGCATATTTGACTAAAGCCGCCATCAGCGTACCCATATCATTGCAATCACGCTTAAGGCGCCCCAGTTTCTGCCTCAGCGGCTCAAAACGGCAATTCTTCTCTAACATGAGGACTGCAGAGCCGACATCCATCTTGTCAGATGAATGTATTATCTCCTTGACCCGGTGTACCCAATGAGTCGTAGATTCACCCTCCTCCTGCTTACAATTTGTCAAGTCCACAATCGACATAGACTGCTTACAAGTGTCTTTGAAGTTCTGGATGAAACGGGCTTTTAATTCTGCCCATGAACCAATGGAATTGGGTGGCAAACCCTTTAACCAGGACCGGGCTGTTCCATCTAACATCATGGTGAAGTACTTAGCCATCACCGGCGTCGCCGACTTCCAACAACTCCATGGCCATCTCATAACTTTCGATCCAAGCTCCGGGCTGTAAGTCGGCCGTGTACTTCGGCACCTTTCGAGGTCCCTTGAAGTCCTTGGGTAGGCGCACATTACGCAGAGCCGGTACCAGACAAGGAACACCACCGGTTCTAGTGGCTACTCCCGTCTCAACGGAAGTCGTCGGATACTCTGGGAAATCTTGATGAGCCATCTGTTGAGCCGCTAGCTGAGCCGCCCGCTCGTTCTCCTGACGTACTCGGTCCTGCACCTGATTATATCCACCGAGCTGGTTACGGCGCTGGGCGTTGCTTGACAAAGCTTCAGACTCCATGTGCCTGCTGTAATTCGGGCTCCGGTTTTGACGAGGCAGTGCTAACCAAGGCGGAGGAGTTGAATGAATCCTGTCCCGGCGGTAAGAATATGTATCTTGCTGAGCCAAGGCCGCCTGGTGAAGTTCTCTGACCCTCCGGGTCTCCACTGCTGTCGGGTCATCACCGTCCACAGGAAGAGCCGCCAGGCGCATCGATGTCGTGATTAAGTTCTCCATGGGGTTGGAAAAGTGACCCGGTGGTATCGGCACATAACGAGGTGGTGCCATGCTCCCATGAGGAGGTGGCGTCTCCCGAGGCTGAGCCGGTCCTCCTGCTCCGGCTGTCATAAACTGATTAGTCTCTGGCGGGTTACTTGGACCGGCTCCGGGTGTAGCGAAAAGAACCTGAGGGTCGTAATTCGGATGTAAACGGGACTGGGTTTTCTGATGTCTCCTCCTCATCACCTCATTAGACGCATTTAGGCTCATCGTGAGCTGGTAAGCTTCTGACTGTAGCCGTTGCGCCCCTGCATCTAGAGTCGCTCGCTCTGTGGCTAATCTAGTGTCCTCAGCTGCCAAGGCCTCCTTGGCCCGAGCTATCTCCTCACGCCCCGTGCCACCTCTGCGTCATGCTCATCTTTGTTTGCAGGAATAATCTTGGCGGTTAACAGGGCCGTAAGCTTGTCCATGAGATCAATCAGCACCTGAGCCGGCGGGCACACAGGGCCTCCTGCCCCGGCTGCCCCCGTCCAGACGTTATTCCTGTAGCGGCCGTAGAATTTTGGCCGGGTTGAGTCCCAGCCATGAAGACTCCTGCCCATCTTGGCGGCTCATAGGGGTCTGGAATACTAGTGCCATCGGAACAACCCCCAAGCACGCCGTCTTGCACTTGGTACAACGAATCTGTTGAACCGGCGGACGAATCACCATCCGAGAGGATGGCCGTCTCACCACCATCTTCAGATCCTTCAGAAAGTTCCTTTCCGTGGATGCATCCCACGAAGGCACGCTTCATGACGGGTTGAGCTCGGGCCTTTCTCGCACGCTGAGCCGTCTCGACGAGGTCGGTGCAGTTGTCCGGCTCAGGGCCCGGCTCACCAATCCGGCCGATGAAGATGTGGATTCCACCGAAGGGGACCCGGTACCCGTACTCAATTGAACCGGCGTCGGGGCCCCAGCCTTCGTTGTCAATGTAGATCTTGCCGCGACGACTCTAGGTCATCCGGCCCACTACGTACCCCTTGAGCCCTTTGAAGTTGCCCTTCAAGAACTCAAATCCACTGTGCGCTAGCCCCATGGTGGGCGCCAACTGTCGTGGAATTGTCACGTCAGATGTCCTCGTGAAAGGACTTAGTTGTGGAGCCATCGGAACTCGGAAGCTTGAAGGGGTTAATTGGGACAAAGGACACGAGAGATTTATACTAGTTCGGCCCCTTACGGTGAAGGTAAGGCATACATCTAGTTGGGTTGGTATTGATGTTTTGATGACCAGGGAGCGAGATACGCTATGCCCGGCTCTCGATGAGTTGTTTCTTGCCCTAAGCCACCGGTGGGTCGTCCCCTTATATACACGGGTTGACGCCCTGCGGCTTACAGAGTCCCGGCCGGCTTATAAACAGTGTCCGGCTCGGTGTCTAGTTAAATCTACCTTATGATACAAGTCATGCCATTATGGCGGTTTACTATGACGGGCCTTAAGTCGCCTGTGGGCCTTAGGCCCTTAACTGAACTGCCATCTTCATGCTTGGTCTTGGGCTTCTTTCTGGTGAGTCCTCTTTGCGTAACCCGGCCCCTCCTGGGCGGCTTACACAAATAGTTATATCCCCAACACCATCCTATAACCTATAATAATTCTTTGCGGGATCAATTCATCTTTATCATTAGGAACAACAGTAATACCTCCCTTCTTAGGGACACAATGGACAGGACTTACCCACTGACTATCAGCAATGGGATAAATTATACATGCCTCGAGGAGCTTTAGTATTTCCTTTCTTACCACTTCTTTCATCTTAGTATTTAAAAGCCGTTGGTGACCAATAACTCGTTTGGCGTCTTCCTCCAACTTTATTTTGTGTTGGCATAGAGTGGGACTAATGCCCTTAAGATCATCAAGAGTATATCCAATAGCAGCACGGTGCTTCTTCAGAGTTTTCAATAATCTCTCCTCTTCTTGCTCTGAAAGGTTAGCACTAATAATAACAGGATATATCTTCTTTTCATCGAGATAAGCATATTTAAGAGTATTAGGTAATGGTTTAAGATCAAACACGAGATCACCCTTGGATGGAGGAGGATCCCCTAGGATTTCAACAGGCAAGTTGTGTTTCAAAATAGGACCCTGTTTAAAGAATATTTCATCTATCTCCCTTCTTTCATTCATAAACATATCATTTTCATGGTCTAGCAAATAATGTTCTAAAGGATCAGTAGGAGGCACAACAATAGAAGCAAGACCAATAATTTCATCCTTACTAGACAATTCTTTATCATGCGGTTGTCTATGAAACTTAGCAAAATGAAACTCATGAGACATATCCCCTAAGCCAATTGTAACAACATTCTTTTCGCAATCTATCTTAGCATTAACATTATTCAAAAAGGGTCTACCAAATATAATGGGACAAAAGTCATCTTGTGGGGAACCAAGAACAAGAAAATCAGTAGGATATTTAACTTTCCCACACAAGACTTCAACATCTCTAACAATCCCATTTGGTGAAATAGTATCTTTATTGGCAAGCTTAATTGTAACATCAATTTCTTCTACCTCAACAGGTGCAATATCATGCATAATTTCTTCATATAAGGAAAAAGGTATTGCACTGGCACTAGCACCCATATCACATAAGACATGATAACAATGATCTCCTATTTTAACAGAAATAACAGGCGTGCCTACAACAGGTCTATGTTTCTTAGCATCGGGTCTAGCAATTCTAGCAGCTTCATCACAGCAATAAATAACATGCCCATCAATATTATCAGCCAAGAGATCTTTAACCATTGCAATACTAGGTTCAACTTTAATTTGCTCAGGAGGTGTATATGTTCTAGTATTACTCTTACGAACCACAGTTCAAGCTTTAGCATGATCCTTTATCCTAACAGGGAAAGGTGGTTTCTCAATATAAGTAGTAGGAACAATAGGATCATTATAAGTGATAGTCTTTTCTTCAACTGTAATAGGTGCACCTACTTTTACTTCAGTGGGAGGATTATATTTAAACCATTTCTCCTTAGGGAGATCAACATGAGTAGAAAATGATTCACAGAAGGAAGCTATTATCTCAGAGTCAAGTCCATATTTGTGCTAAATCCACGAAAATCATCGGTATCCATAAAAGATTTAACACAATCAAACTTAGGTGTCATACCTGACTCCTTACCATCGTTGGAATCCCAATCTTCAGAGTTGCGTTTAATTCTTTCCAATAAATCCCACTTGAATTCAATAGTCTTCATCATATAAGAACCAGCACAAGAAGTATCGAGCATGGAGCGATTGTTGAGAGAAAGCCGAGCATAATTTTTTTGAATAATCATTTCTCTTGAGAGCTCATGATTGGGGCATGAATATAACATTGACTTAAGCCTCCCCCAAGCTTGAGCGATGCTTTCTCCTTCATGAGGCCAAAAATTATATATATAATTACGATCACGATGAACAAGATGCATAGGATAAAACTTCTGGTGAAATTCCAATTTCAATCATTTGTAGTCCCATGATCCCATATCATCCCATAGCCTATACCATGTCAATGCATCTCCCTTCAATGATAAAGGGAATACTTTCTTCTTGATAACATCATTGGGCATACCTGCAAGCTTAAATAATCCGCAAACTTCATCCACATAGATAAGGTGTAAATCGGGATGCAATGTTCCATCTCCTACAAAGGGATTAGCTAGCAGTTTGTCTACCATACCCGAAGGAATTTCAAAGTAAACATTTTCAGTAGGTTCAGTAGGTTGAGGAGCAACTCTTTGCTCTACTGGTCGGGGTGAAGATACCCCGAACAAGCCCCTCAAAGGATTAGTTTCCATTGTAACAAGTGACAGTAAATTTCAGCACACTATATAAATGTTTCCTTACCAAGTTCCACTTAGCAAAGGCGCTTCACTCCCCGGCAACGGCGCCAGAAAAGAGTCTTGATGACCCACAAGTGTAGGGGATCTATCGTAGTCCTTTCAACAAGTAAGAGTGTCGAACCCAACAAGGAGCAGAAGGAAATGACAAGCAGTTTTCAGTAAGGTATTCTTTGCAAGCACTGAAATTGTAGGTAACGGATAGTTTTGTGATAAGATAATTTGTAATGGGTAACAAGCAATGAAAGTAAATAAGGTGCAGCAAGGTGGCCCAATCCTTTTTATAGCAAAGGACAAGCCTGGACAAGTTCTTATAATGAGAAAAGCGCTCCCGAGGACACATGGGAATTATCGTCAAGCTAGTTTTCATCACGCTCATATGATTCACGTTCGTTACTTTGATAATTTGATATGTGGGTGGACCGGTGCTTGGGTACTGCCCTTTCTTGGACAAGCATTCCACTTATGATTATCCCCTATTGCAAGCATCCGCCACTACAAAAGAAGTATTAAGGTAAACCTAACCATAGCATGAAACATGTGGATCCAAATCAGCCCCTTACGAAGAAACTTATAAACTAGGGTTTAAGCTTCTGTCACTCTAGCAACCCATCATCTACTTATTACTTCCCAATGCCTTCCTCTAGGCCCAAATGTCATGTAGTCGACGTTCACATAACACCACTAGAGGAGAGACAACATACATCTTATCAAAATATCGAACGAATACCAAATTCACATGACTACTAATAGCAAGACTTCACCCATGTCCTTAGGAACAAATGTAACTACTCACAAAGCATATTCATGTTCATGATCAGAGGGGTATTAATATGCATTAAGGATCTAAACATATGATCTTCCACCAAATAAACCAACTAGCATCAACTACAAGGAGTAATCAACACTACTAGCAACCCACAGGTACCAATCTAAGGTTTTGGTACAAAGATTGGATACAAGAGATGAACTAGGGTTTGAGAGGAGATGGAGCTGGTGAAGATGTTGATGGAGATTGACCCCCTCCCGATGAGAGGATCGTTGGTGATGACGATGGTGATGATTTCCCCCTCCCGGAGGGAAGTTTCCCCGGTAGAACAGCTCTGTCGGAGCCCTAGATTGGTTCCGCCAAGGTTCCGCCTCGTGGTGGCGGAGTTTCGTCCCGTAAGCTTGCTTATGATTTTTTCCAGGGTAAAAGACCTCATATAGCAGAAGATAGGCACCAAAGGGCTGCCAGGTGGCCCACGCGGCAGGGGGCGCGCCCAGGGGGTAGGGCGCGCCCCCCACCCTCGTGGGTGGTGGGTGGCCCCCCCTCAGGTATTTCTTCCACTGGATAATTTTTATTAATTCCCAAAATGACTTTCATGGAGTTTCAGGACTTCTGGAGCTGTGCAGAATAGGTCTCCAATATTTGCTCCTTTTCCAGCCCAAAATCCCAGTTGTCGGCATTCTCCCTCTTTATGTAAACCTTGTAAAATAAGAGAGAATAGCCATAAGTATTGTGACATAACGTGAAATAGCCCATAATGCAATAAATATCGATAGAAAAGCATGATGCAAAATGGACGTATCAAAAGGGCATAGGTTTTTGAACCCATGGTTCTGTTTCCTTACCGTGTTTTCTAGCAACAAAGTCTATTTTATCATATCTTTTATCCTTGGGTTGTGGGTAACAAATATCAACAGCTGGTTCTATCTCAACATCATTGTCTGTCTCTTTATTATTTGTTTGAGTTTCATTATGAACCTCATCACTATCCTTTTCATTATTAGAAGGTGAGTGTTCACTACCAGATTGAGTTTCGGCATCAGAGATAGAAACTTCATTATCATTATCAGGAGGTTTTTCTACTTCAGGTTCAGTAGAGGCATGCAAAGTCCTATTATTTTTCTTCTTCTTTTTCTTTTTAGAAGGACTAGGTGCATCAGTGTTAATTCTTTGAGAGTCTTGTTCAATTTTCTTTTGGTGTCCCTCAGGATAAAGTGGTTCCTGAGTCATTTTACCTCCTCTAGTTGCTACTCTAACAGCAAAGTCACTTATATTATTGTTCATTTCATCAAAAACTCTCTTTGAGATTTAGCAACTTGTTCTAATTGAGTTTGAACCATAGAGGCTGATACGTCTCCAACATATCTATAATTTTTGATTGTTCCATGCTATTATATTACCCGTTTTGGATGTTTATGGGCTTTACTATACACTTTTATATCATTTTGGGACTAACCTACTAACCAGAGGCCCAGCCCGAATTGCTGTTTTTTTGCCTATTTCAGTGTTTCGCAGAAAAGGAATATCAAACGGAGTCCAAACGGAATGAAACCTCCGGGAGAGTTATTTTTGGAACAAACGCAATCCAGGAAACTTAGAGTGGACATCAAGAAGCAGCCAAGGTGGCCACGAGGATCCCGGGCGCGCCCTAGGGGGGTGGGTGCGCCCCCCACCCTCGTGGGCCGCTCGTGGTTCCCCTAACCGACTTCCTTCACATATATATATATATATTATATATATATATATATATATATCTACGTACCCCGAAAACATCTAGGAGCACCACGGAACCCTATTTCCACCACCGCAACCTTCTGTACCCATGAGATCCCATCTTGGGGCCTTTTCCGGCGCTCCGCCTAAGGGGGAATCGATCACGGAGGGCTTCTACATCAACACCATAGCCTCTCCGATGAGTTGTGAGTAGTTTACCACAGACCTTCGGGTCCATAGTTATTAGCTAGATGGCTTCTTCTCTCTCTTTGAATCTCGATACAAAGTTCTCCTCGATCTTCTTGGAGATCTATTCGATGTAACTTTTTTTGTGGTGTGTTTGTCGAGATCCGATGAATTGTGGGTTTATGATCAAGTTTATCTATGAGAAATATTTGAATCTCCTCTGAATTCTTTTATGTATGATTGGTTATCTTTGCAAGTCTCTTCGAATTATCAGTTTGGTTTGGCCTACTAGACCGATCTTTCTTGCAATGGGAGAAGTGCTTAGCTTTGGGTTCAATCTTGTGGTGTCCTTTCCCAGTGACAGCAGGGGCAGCAAGGCACATATTGTATTGTTGCCATCGAGGATAAAAAGATGGGGTTTATATCATATTGCTTTAGTTTATCCCTCTACATCATGTCATCTTTCCTAATGCGTTACTATGATCTTATGAACTTAATATTCTAGATGCATGCTGGATAGCGGTCGATGTGTGGAGTAATAGTAGTAGATGCAGAATCATTTCGGTGTACTTGTCGCGGACGTGATGCCTATATACATGATCATGCCTAGATATTCTCATAATTATGCACTTTTGTATCAGTTGCTCGATAGTAATTTGTTCACCCACCGCAATACTTATGCTATCTTGAGAGAAGCCACTAGTGAAACCTATGGCCCCCGGGTCTATTTTCCATCATATAAGTTTCTGATCTACTTTATTTTGCAACCTTTACTTTCCAATCTATATCATAAAAATACCAAAAATATTTATCTTATCTTAGTATCTCTATCAGATTTCACTTTAGCAAGTGGCCGTGAAGGGATTGACAACCCCTTTATCGCGTTGGTTGCGAGGTTCTTGTTTGTTTGTGTAGGTACGAGGGACTTGCGTGTAGCCTCCTACTGGATTGATACCTTGGTTCTCAAAACTGAGGGAAATACTTACGCTACTTTGCTGCATCACCCTTTCCTCTTCAAGGGAAAACCAACAAAGTGCTCAAGAGGTAGCAAGAAGGATTTCTAGCACCGTTGTCGGGGAGGTCTTCGCACAAGTCAAGACATACCAAGTACCCATCACAAACTCATCTCCCTCGCATTACATTATTTGCCATTTTCCTCTCATTTTCCTCTCCCCCACTTCACCCTTGTCGTTTTATTCGCCCTCTCTTTCTCGTTCGCCTCTTTTTCGCTTGCCTCTTGTGTGCTTGTGTGTTGGATTGCTTTTCACGATGGCTCAAGATAATACTAAATTCTATGACTTTTCCAATACCAATAATAATGATTTCCTTAGCACTCCGATTGCTCCTCTTAATGATGCTGAATCTTGTGAAATTAATTTTGCTTTGTTGTATCTTGTCATGAAAGATCAATTCTATGGCCTTCCTAGTGAAGATGCCGCTACTCATCTAAACAACTTTATTGATTTGTGTGATATGCAAAAGAAAAAAGACATGGATAATGATATTGTTAAATTGAAGTTATTTCCGTTTTCACTTAGAGATCGTGCTAAAACTTGGTTTTCGTCTTTGCCTAAGAATAGTATTGATTCATGGAATAAGTGCAAAGATGCTTTTATCTCTAAGTATTTTCCTCCCGCTAAGATCATCTCTCTTAGAAACGATATTATGAATTTTAAGCAACTAGATCATGAGCATGTTGCACAATCTTGGGAGAGGATGAAATTAATGATTCACAATTGCCCTACTCATGATTAAATTTATGGATGATCATACAAAATTTTTATGCCGGATTGAATTTTGCTTCTAGAAATCTTTTAGATTCGGTTGTGGGAGGCACTTTTATGGAAATCACTTTAGGAGAAGCTACTAAACTCCTAGATAATATTATGGTTAATTATTCTCAGTGGCACACCGAAAGATCTACTAGTAAAAAAGTTCATGCGATAGAAGAGATTAATGTTTTTAGTGGAAAGATGGATGAACTTACGAAATTTTTTGCTACTAAGAGTGATCCTATTGATCCTAATGATATGCCTTTGTCTACTTTGATTTAGAATAACAATGAATCTATGGATGTGAATTTTGTTGGTAGGAATAATTTTGGTAACAACGTTTATAGAGGAAACTTTAAACCTAGGCCGTTTCCTAGTAATTCCTCTAATAATTATGGTAATTCCTACACCAACTCTTATGGTAATTTTAATAAGATGCCCTCTGAATTTAAGATTAGTGTTAAAGAATTTATGAATTCTCAAAAGAATTTCAATGCTTTGCTTGAAGAAAAATTGCTTTAGATTGATGAATTGGCTAGGAACGTGGATAGAATTTCTCTTGATGTTGATTCTTTGAAACTTAGATCTATTCCACCTAAGCATGATATCATTGAGCCTCTCAAGGCCATGAGAATTTCCATTGATGAGTGCAAAGATAGAACCGCTAGGATGCGTGCTAAGAAAGATTGCTTTGTAAAAGCGTGTTCTTCTAGTTTTCATGATAATAATGATGAAGATCTAAAAGTGATTGATGTGTCTCCTATTAAATCTTTGTTTTGCAATATGAATGTTGATAATGATGGGACTGGAGATGAGTCAACTTTAGTTAAAAGGCGTCCCGATAATTCGGAGTTTTTAGATCTTGATGCAAAAATTGGTAAAAGTGGGATTGGAGAGGTCAAAACTTTACATAGCAATGAACCCACTATTATGAATTTCAAGGAATTTAATTATGATAATTATTCTTTAATATATTGTATTTCCTTGTTGCAATCCGTGTCAAATTCTCCTCATGCTTATAGTCAAAATAAAGCTGTTACCAAACATATCGTTGATGCTTTGATGCAATCTTATGAAGAAAAACTTGAATTGGAAGTTTCTATCCCTAGAAAACTTTATGATGAGTGGGAACCTACTATTAAAATTAAAATTAAAGATCATGAATGCTATGCTTTGTGTGATTGGGTGCTAGTGTTTCCACGATTCCAAAAACTTTATGTGATGTGCTAGGTTTCCGTGATTTTGATGATTGCTCTTTAAACTTGCACCTTGTGGATTCCACCATTAAGAAACCTATGGGAAGGATTAATGATGTTCTTATTGTTGCAAATAGGAATTATGTGCCCGTAGATTTTATTGTTCTTGATATAGATTGCAATCTTTCATGTCCTATTATTCTTGGTAGACCTTTCCTTAGAATGATTGGTGCAATTATTGATATGAAGGAAGGAAATATTAGATTCCAATTTCCATTAAGGAAAGGCATGGAACACTTTCCAGGAAGAAAATCAAGTTAACTTATCAATCTATTATGAGAGCCACTTATGAATTGAATACGAAAGATGGCAATACTTAGATCTATTCTCGCTTTTATGCCTAGCTAGGGGCATTAAACGATAGCGCTTGTTGGGAGGCAACCCAATTTTATTTTTGTTCTTTACTTTTTGCTCCTGTTTAGTATTAAATAATTCATATAGATTCTGTTTAGATGTGTTTTTATGTTTTAATTAGTGTTTTGTGCCAAGTAGAACCTATAGGATAACCTATGGTGAAAGTTAATTTGATCTTGCTGAAAAACAGAAACTTTTGCGCGCACGAGAACATTTTTAATAGATCACATAAACATGCTTTTTAGTTGATTCTTTTTGAAGAAGATTAATAGACAAATTTCCTAGGACTTCCTATTTTGGTAGGATTTTGAGAGTTACAGAAGTATTCGAAAGTTACAGATTGCTATAGACTGTTTTGTTTTTGACAGATTCTGTTTTTCGTGTGTTGTTTGCTTATTTTGATGAATCTGTGGCTAGTATCGGGGGGTATGAACCATAGAGAAGTTGGGATACAGTAGGTTTAACACCAATATAAATAAAGAATGAGTTCATTACAGTACCTTAAGTGGTGGTTAATGACCCACAAGTATAGGGGATCTATCATAGTCCTTTCGATAAGTAAGAGTGTCGAACCCAACGAGGAGCAGAACGAAATGACAAGCGGTTTTCAGTAAGGTATTCTCTGCAAGCACTGAAATTGTAGGTAACAGATAGTTTTGTGATAAGATAATTTGTAATGGGTAACAAGCAATGAAAGTAAATAAAGTGCAGTAAGGTGGCCCAATCCTTTTGTAGCAAAGGACAAGCCTGGACAATTTCTTATAATGAGAAAAGCGCTCCCAAGGACACGTGGGAATTATCGTCAAGCTAGTTTTCATCACGCTCATATGATTCACGTTCGTTACTTTGATAATTTGATATGTGGGTGGACCAGTGCTTGGATGTTGTCCTTTCTTGGACAAGCATCCCACTTATGACTAACCCCTATTGCAAGCATCCGCAACTACAAAAGAAGTATTAAGGTAAACCTAACCACAGCATGAGACATATGGATCCAAATCAGCCCCTTACGAAGCAGCGCATAAACTAGGGTTTAAGCTTCTGTCACTCTAGCAACCCATCATCTACTTATTACTTCCCAATGCCTTCCTCTAGGCCCAAATAATGGTGAAGTGTCATGTAGTCGACGTTCACATAACACCACTAGAGGAGAGACAACATACATCTCATCAAAATATCGAGCGAATACCAAATTCACATGACTACTAATAGCAAGACTTAACCCATGTCCTCAGGAACAAACGTAACTACTCACAAAGCATATTCATGTTCATGATCAGAGGAGTATTAATATGCATTAAGGATCTGAACATATGATCTTCCACCAAGTAAACCAATTAGCATCAACTACAAGAAGTAATCAACACTTCTAGCAACCCACAGGTACCAATTTGTGGTTTTGATACAAGATTGGATACAAGAGATGAACTAGGGTTTTGAGAGGAGATGGTGCTCGTGAAGATGTTGATGGAGATTAACCCCCTCCTGATAAGAAGATCGTTGGTGATGACGATGGTGATGATTTTCCCCTCTCGGAGGGAAATTTCCCCGGCAGAATAGCTCCGCCGGAGCCCTAGATTGGTTCCGCCTAGGTTCCGCCTCATGGCGGCGGAGTTTCGTCCCGTAAGCTTGCTTATGATCTTTTTCAGGGTAAGAGACTTCATATAGCAGAAGATGGGCACCGGAGGGCCACCAGGGGGCCCATGAGGTGTGGGCCCCTTGTGGGCTCCCTCTGGTACTTTCTTCGCTCAATAATTCTTATTAATTCCAAAAATGACTTTCGTGGAGTTTTAGGACTTTTGAAGCTGTGCAGAATAGGTTTCCAATATTTGCTCCTTTTCCAGCCCAGAATCCCAGCTGCCGGCATTCTCCCTCTTCGTGATAAACCTTGTAAAATAAGAGAGAATAGCCATAAGTATTATGACATAACGTGTAATAACAGCCCATAATGCAATAAATATCGATATAAAAGCATGATGTAAAATGGACGTATCAACTCCCCCAAGCTTAGAGCTCGCTTGTCCTCAAGGGGAAGCCGAAATCGAAAAATATGTCCACATGTTTAGAGATAGAGGTGTCGATAAAAATAAAATATGGACATGAGGGCATCATGATCATTCTTATAACAGCAATATATATATATATATATATATATATATATATATATATAAAATTTGTCATATGATTTCTTATGCTCAAGTAACAATCTATTCACAATGTCAAGTATGGTTCAGAAACTTCATTGAGAATTAACAAACTATAATCTCAGTCATTGAAACAATTGCAATTTATCATAACATCGGAAAGAGTCAATAATAGAGCTTTTCAGCAAGTCCACATACTCAACTATCATATAGTCTTTCACAATTGCTAACACTCAGGCAATACTTATGGTTATGGAGTTTAATCGGACACAGAGAAGGATAGGGGCTTATAATGTTGCCTCCCAACGTATTCACCTTTGGGTGATGTCAACAATAATAGTTCATGCTAACTTACATCCAATTGGATATATATATATATCAGGATCTTTACAACATGAGGTGCTTGCCAAAGGATAAAATGAAAAAAAGGAAAGGTGAGAATCACCTTGACTCTTGCATAATGTAAAAGGCATAAAGTAAAAGATAGGCCCTTCGCAGAGGGAAGCAGAGGTTGTCATGTGCTTTTAGGGTTGGATGCACAAAATCTTAATGCAAAAGAATGTCACTTTATATTGCCACTTGTGATATGAACCTTTATTATGCAGTCCGTCACTTTTATTACTTCCATATCACACGATTGTATAAAGCTTATTTTCTCCGCACTAATATGTCATACATATTTAGAGAGCAATTTTTATTGCTTGCAACATGACAACTTACTTGAATGATCTTACTCAATCCATAGGTAGGTATGGTGGACTCTCATAGCAAAACTGGGTTTAAGGATATTTGGAAGCACAAGTAGTATCTCTACTTGGTGCAAGGAATTTGGCTACCATGAGGGGGAAAGGCAAGCTCAACATGTTGGACAATCCATGACAATATACTTTAACTGAGATGTGAGAAAACATAACCCATTACGTTGTTTTCCTTGTCCAACATCAACTCTTTAGCATGTCATACTTAATGAGTGCTCACAATCATAAAAGATGTCCAAGATAGTATATTTATATGTGAAAACCTCTCTTTCTTTATTACTTCCTATTAATTGCAACGATGACCAAAACTATGTTTGCCAACTCTCAACAACTTTTATGTCTCATACTCTTTATATGTGAAGTCATTACTATCCATAAGATCAATATGAACTCTTTTATTTCTTTTTCTTCTCTCAGGATCATAGCAAGATAGCAAAGCCCTTGACTCAACACTAATCTTTATTATATATAGCTCACAGACTCGATTACATACAGAGATCAAAAAGCAAAACTCAAAACTAATTCATACCAAAGATTTATTCTACTAGATCAAGATATTACTAAAAGGGTCAAACTAAGTAAAACGGTAAAGATAGGAGTGTGATGGTGATACGATACCGGGGCACATCCCCCAAGCTTGGCAGTTGCCAAGGGGAGTGCCCATACCCATGTGATTATGTCCTCAGAGGTGGTGAAGAAGGAGTTGTTGATGATGTAGGCTTGCCGTCCATCTTCCAAGGCACATGCTCACCATCATAGAAGGATGACCGAGTCTCTAGGATCCTCAAATCAATAGCCGAACTCATCCTCTTGAATCTATATTCACACTCATAGTTTTGGTTTTGCAGGTCATAGATCTGGGCTTGGAGGTGCTCGATTTTCTCATGAAGCTTGAAGATGGTCTCCCCAATGTTCTTAGCGTCCAACTTGTGGTTGTTGGTGAACTCCGCGATCATCATCTGGTTGGCGTTAAGTCCGCGCTCCACCATCCCTTGGCACTTGAAAACTTGTTGTTCCATAGCTTCGAGCTTTGTCTCCATGCTTCCGGTACGCCTTGGTCCCTCCACATCGTGGATGTGCAGCACCCCCTCACGCATCTCAATGGTTTGAGGGTGTTGCAGCACCTCCGCGAGATAGGGGGTTGATAACCTTCTCGAAAAACTTGTCCTTGGGAGCGCTTGGAGACGTCATGGCGCTCTAGATCTGTCAGAAAAACAGCTCGAAACGAAATCAGAAGATTCGTGATACGGTGGTCAAAACCTTCGGGAGATTATATAATGAATTTTTACCGACCAAAAGAAGTAACATGCAAGAAAACAAAGTCCAGAGAGCACACGAGGTGCCTACGAGGCAGGGGGGCGCGCCCAGTAGGGGTGGGCACGCCCTCCACCCTTGTGGAGGCCTCATGTCCCTCCCGGACTACTTCTTATTTTCCTAAATTCTTAAATATTCCAAAATGGAGAAAATTTTCTATTAGAACTGTTTTGGAGTCGGTTTACTTACCGTACCACATACCTATTCCTTTTTGGAGTCTGAAACGTTCTGGAAAGTGTCCCTTATGTATTCCTCCGGGGTTACAGTTTCAATAATATTAGTTTCAACATTTATAGGGTTACCTGAGATATATTGTTTGACTCTTTGACCGTTCACCACCCTCGGACTTGTGCCTTCGAAGTTGTTGATTTTTATGGCACCGGAACGATAGACCTCCTCGATAACGTAAGGACCTTCCCATTTAGAGAGAAGTTTTCCTGCAAAAAATCTTAAACGAGAGTTGAATAGCAACACATAATCACCTACGTTAAACTCACGCTTTTGTATCCTTTTGTCATGCCATCTTTTAACTTTTTCTTTAAACAGCTTGGCATTCTCTTAGGCTTGGGTTCTCCATTCATCAAGTGAGCTAATGTCAAATAACCTATTCTCACCGGCAAGTTTAAAATCATAGTTGAGCTCTTTAATATCCCAATATGCCTTATGTTCAAGTTTGAGAGGTAAGTGACATGCTTTGCCATAAACCATCTTATATGGAGACATACCCATAGGATTTTTATATGTGGTTCTATAGGCCCATAATGCATCATCAAGTTTCTTGGACCAATTCTTTCTAGATCTATAACAGTCTTTTGCAAAATTAATTTGAGCTCTCTATTACTCAATTCTACTTGGCCACTAGACTGTGGGTGATAAGGAGATGCAATTCTATGATTAACATCATACTTAGCAAGCATTTTACGAAAAGCACCATGAATAAAATGTGAACCACCATCAGTCATTAAGTATCTAGGGACTCCAAACTTCAGAAAAATAACTTCTTTAAGCATCTTAATAGAAGTGTTATGATCAACACTACTAGTTGGAATAGCTTCTACCCACTTAGTAACGTAATCAACAACAACTAAAATACGTGTATATCCATTAGAGGCAGGAAAAGGTCCCATATAATCAAAGCCCCAAACATCAAATGGTTCAATAACAAGAGAATAATTCATAGGCATTTCTTGACGTCTACTAATATTACCAATTCTTTGACATTCATCACAAGACAAGACAAACTTACGGGCATCTTTGAAGAGAGTAGACCAATAAAAACCGGATTGCAGTACCTTATGTGCAGTTCTATCTCCAGCGTGGTGTCCTCCATATGGTTCGGAGTGACACTTGCGTAGGATCTGTTCCTGTTCATGCTCAGGTACACAACGTCTAATAACACCATCTACTCCTTCTTTATAAAGGTGTGGGTCATCCCAGAAGTAATGTCTTAAATCATAAAAGAACTTTTTCTTTTGCTGGTATGTGAAACTAGGTGGTATAAATTTAGCAACAATGAAATTAGCATAATCAGCATACCATGGAGCAGTACGAGAAGCATTTATGACCGCTAATTGTTCATCAGGAAAGCTATCATCAATAGGTAGTGGGTCATCAAGAACATTCTCTAATCTAGACAAGTTGTCTGCAACGGGGTTCTCAGCTCCCTTTCTATCAATAATATGCAAATCAAGTTCTTGGAGCAAGAGGACCCATCTTATAAGTTTAGGTTTAGCATCTTTCTTTTCCATAAGATATTTAATAGCAGCATGATCAGTGTGAATAGTTACTTTAGAATCAACAATATAAGGTCTAAACTTATCACAAGCAAATACAACTGCTAAGAATTCTTTTTCAGTGGTAGCATACCTCTGGGCAGTGTCAAGAGTTTTACTAGCATCCTGGATAACATTTAGTTTCTTATCAACTCTTTGCCCTAGAACATCACCTACATCATAATCGCTAGCATCACACATAATTTCAAAGGGTAAATTACAATCAGGCGGCTGAACAATAGGTGCAAAGATCAAAGCTTTCTTAAGTATTTCAAATGCTTCTACACAATCATCATCGAAAACAGAAGGAATATCTTTTTGCAATAGATTAGTCAGAGGCCTAGAGATTTTAGAGAAGTCCTTAATGAACCTCCTATAAAAATCGGCATGACCAAGGAAACTTCGTATACCTTTAATGTCCTTGGGACATGGCATCTTTTCTACGCATCAACTTTAGCTTTCTCAACTTCAAAACCTCTTTCGGAAATTTTATGCCCCAGGACAATGCCTTCATTAACCATAAAGTGACACTTCTCCCAATTCAAGACGAGTCACCATCCCTGCAAAACTCGATCAAGGTTGCTCAAGCAATCATCAAAAGAGGATCCATAAATGGAGAAATCATCCATGAATACCTCACAAATCTTTTCACAAAAGTCAGAGAATATAGCCATCATGCATCTTTCAAAGGTAGCAGGTGCATTACATAAACCAAAAGGCATACGTCTATAAGCAAAAGTACCAAAAGGGCAAGTAAATGTAGTTTTTGATTGATCGTCCACTGACATAGGTATTTGAGAGAAACCAGAATAACCATCTAGAAAGCAGAAATGTGTATGCTTGGATAGTCTTTCTAGCATTTGATCAATAAAAGGTAAAGGGTAATGATCTTTCTTAGTAGCTTTATTTAATTTACGGAAATCAATTACCATCCTATAACCCGTAATAATTCTTTGCGGGATCAATTCATCTTTATCATTAGGAACAACAGTAATACCACCCTTCTTAGGGACGCAATGGACAAGACTTACCCAATCACTATCAGCAACGGGATAAATTATACTTGCCTCAAGGAGCTTTAGTATCTCCTTTCTTACCACTTCTTTCATCTTAGGATTTAAACGCCGTTGATGATCTCTAACTGGTTTGGCGTCTTCATCCAATTTAATTTTGTGTTGGCATAAAGTGGGACTAATGCCCTTAAGATCATCAAGGGTATATCCAATAGCAGAACGTTGCTTCTTTAGAGTTTTCAATAATATTTCCTCTTCCTGCTCTGAAAGGTTAGCACTAATAATAACATGATATATCTTCTTTTCATCGAGATAAGCATATTTAAGATTATCAGGTAAAGGTTTAAGCTCAAATACGGGATCACCCTTGGGTGGAGGAGGATCCCCTAGGATTTCAACAGGTAAGTTGTGATTCAGAATAGGACCCTATTTAAGGAATACTTCATCTATTTCCCTTCTTTCATTTATAAACATATCATTTTCATGGTCTAACAAATACTGTTCTAACGATCAGTAGGAGGCACGACAATAGAAGCAAGACCAATAATTTCATCCTTACTAGGCAATTCTTTATCATGGGGTTGTCTATGAAATTTAGCAAAATTAAACTCATGTGTTGTATTCCCCAGACCAATAGTAACAACATCCTTTTTGCAATCAATCCTAGCATTAACAGTATTCAATAAGGGTCTACCAAATATAATGGGACAAAAGCTATCTTGTGGGGAACCAAGAACAAGAAAATCAGAAGGATATTTGACTTTCCCCCACAAAACTTCAACATCTCTAACAATCCCAATTGGTGAAATAGTATCTCTATTGGCAAGCTTAATTGTAACATCAATATCTTCTAACTCAGCAGGTGCAATATCATGCATAATTTCTTCATATAAGGAGATAGGTATTGCACTAGCACTAGCACCCATATCACATAAGCCATGATAAAATGATCTCATATTTTAACAGAAATAACAGGCATGCCTACAACAGGTCTATGTATCTTAGCATCGGGTTTAGCAATATTGGAAGCTTCCTCGCAGAAGTAAATAACATGCCCATCTATATTATCAGCCAAGAGATCTTTAACCATAGAAATACTAGGTTCAAATTTGATTTGCTCAGGGGGTGTATATGTTCTAGTATCACTCTTACGAACTATAGTTGAAGCTTTAGCATGATCCTTTATCCTAACAGGAAAAGGTGGTTTCTCAACATAAGTAGTGGGAACAATAGGATCATTATATGTGATAATCTTTTCTTCAACTATAACAGGTGCGACTACTTTTACTTCAATGGGAGGATTATATTTAAACCACTTCTCCTTAGGGAGATCAATGTGAGTAGCAAAAGATTCACAGAAAGAAGCGACTATCTCAGAGTCAAGTCCATATTTAGCGCTAAATCCACGAAAAAGCATCGGTATCCATAAAAGATTTAACACAGCCAAACTTAGGTGTCATACCTGACTCCTTACCATCGTCGGAACCCCAATCTTCAGAGTTGCGTTTAATTCTTTCCAATAAGTCCCACTTGAATTCAATAGTCTTCAGCATATAAGAACTAGCACAGGAAGTATC
Source organism: Triticum aestivum (assembly GCF_018294505.1). Classification (NCBI taxonomy): domain Eukaryota; kingdom Viridiplantae; phylum Streptophyta; class Magnoliopsida; order Poales; family Poaceae; genus Triticum; species Triticum aestivum. Next base: position 240,021,851 of record NC_057801.1, read on the forward strand.
GAGCATGGTGCGATCATCGAGAGAAAGCCGAGCATAATTTTTTTGAATAATCATTTCTCTTGAGAGCTCATGATTGGGGCATGAATATAACATTGACTTAAGCCTCCCCCAAGCTTGAGTGATACTTTCTCCTTTGCGAGGCCAGAAATTATATATGTAATTACGATCACGATGAACAAGATGCATAGGATAAAACTTCTGGTGAAATTCAAATTCCAATCGTTTATAGTTCCAAGATCCCGTATCATCACATATCCTATACCATGTCAATGCATCTCCCTTCAAAGATAAAGGGAAGACCGTCCTCTTAACAACATCACCGGGTATACCTACAAGCTTAAATAATCCACAAACTTCATCCACATAGATAAGGTGTAAATCGGGATGCAATGTTCCATCTCCTACAAAGGGATTAGCTAGCAGTTTCTCTATCATACCCGAAGGAATCTCAAAGTAAACATTTTCAATAGGTTCAGTAGGTTGAGGAGCAACTCTTTGCTCTACTGGTGAGGGCGAATATTCCCCGAACAAGCCCCTCAAAGGATTAGTTTCCATAGCAACAAGTGACAGAAAATTTCAGCACACTATATAAATGTTTCCTTACCAAGTTCCACTCACCAAAGACGCTTCACTCCCCGGCAAAAGTGCCAGAAAAGAGTCTTGATGAACCATAAGTATAGGGGATCTATCGTAGTCCTTTCTATAAGTAAGAGTGTCGAACCCAACGAGGAGCAGAAGGAAATGACAAGCGGTTTTCAGTAAGGTTTTCTCTGCAAGCACTAAAATTGTAGGTAACAGATAGTTTTGTGATAAGATAATTTGTAACGGGTAACAAGCAATGAAAGTAAATAAAGTGCAGCAAGGTGGCCCAATCCTTTTTGTAGCAAAGGACAAGCCTGGAAAATTTCTTATAATGAGAAAAGGGAATTATCGTCAAGCTAGTTTTCATCACGCTCATATGATTCGTGTTCATTACTTTGATAATTTGATATGTGGGTGGACCGGTGCTTGGATGCTGTCCTTTCTTGGACAAGCATCCCACTTATGATTAACCCCTATTGCAAGCATCCGCAACTACAAAAGAAGTATAGGTAAACCTAACCACATCATGAGATATATGGATCCAAATCAGCCCCTTACGAAGCAACGCATAAACTAGGGTTTAAGCTTCTGTCACTCTAGCAACCCATCATCTACTTATTACTTCCCAATGCCTTCCTCTAGGCCCAAATAATGGTGAAGTGTCATGTAGTTGACGTTCACATAACACCACTAGAGGAGAGACAACATACATCTCATCAAAATATCAAACGAATACCAAATTCACATGACTACTAATAGCAAGAATTCACCCATGTCTTCAGGAACAAACGTAACTACTCACAAAGCATATTCATGTTCATAATCAGAGGAGTATTAATATGCATTAAGGATCTGAAAATATGATCTTCCACCAAGTAAACCAATTAGCATCAACTACAAGGAGTAATCAACACTACTAGCAACCCACAGGTACCAATTTGTGGTTTTGATACAAGATTGGATACAAGACATGAACTAGGGTTTTGAGAGGAGATGTTGCTCATGAAGATGTTGATGGAGATTGACCCCCTCCCGATGAGAGGATTGTTGGTGATGATGATGGTGATGATTTCCCCCTCCCAGAGGGAAGTTTCCCCGGCAGAACAGCTCCGCCAGAGCCCTAGATTGGTTCCGCCAAGGTTCCGCCTCGTGGCGGCAGAGTTTCGTCCTATAATCTTGCTTATGATTTTTTCAGGGTAAGAGACTTCATATAGCAGAAGATGGGCACTGGAGGGCCACCAGGGGGCCCACGAGGCAGGGGGCGCGCCCAGTAGGGGTGGGCGCGCCCCCCACCCTCGTGGCCAGGGTGTGACCCCCTCTGGTACTTTCTTCATTCAATAATTCTTATTAATTCCAAAAATGACTTTCGTGGAGTTTCAGGACTTTTGAAGCTGTGCAGAATAGGTTTCCAATATTTGCTGCTTTTCCAGCCCAGAATCCCAACTGCCGGCATTCTCCCTCTTCATGATAAACCTTGTAAAATAAGAGAGAATAGCCATAAGTATTGTGACATAATGTGTAATAACAACCCATAATGCAATAAATATCGATATAAAAGCATGATGCAAAATGGACGTATTAGTGGTTTTTCTTTCTTGCACTAACGGAGCTCATGAGATTTCCTGTTGAGTTTAGTGTTATGAAATTTTCAAGTTTTGGGTAAAGATTTGATGGATTATGGAATAAGGAGTGGCAAGAGCCTAAGCTTGGGGATGCCCATGGCACACCAAGGTAATTCAAGGACAACCAAAAGCCTAAGCTTGGGGATGCCCCGGAAGGCATCCCCTCTTTCGTCTTTGTCTATCGGTAACTATACTTAGAGCTATATTTTTATTCACCACATGATATGTGTTTTGCTTGGAGCGTCTTGTACTATATGAGTCTTTGCTTTTTAGTTACCACAATCATACTTGCTGTACACACCTTTTGGGAGACACACACATGATTCGGAATTTATTAGAATACTCTATGTGCTTCACTTATATCTTTTGAGCTAGACAATTTTGCTCTAGTGCTTCACTTATATCTTTTTAGAGCACGGCGGTGGTTTTATTTTCTAGAAATTATTGATCTCTCATGCTTCACTTATATTATTTTGAGAGTCTTTTAAAACAACATGGTATTTGCTTTGGTTATAAAACTAGTCCTAATATGATGGGCATCCAAGTTGGGTATAATAAAAACTATCTTAGAAAGTGCATTGGATACTGTGATCTATTTGATACTTGATAATTGTTTTGGGATATAAAGGTGGTAATGTTAGATTCATGCTAGTTGGGTACTTATGGAATTGATAAATATTTGTGTTAAAGTTGGCAAGTCCCATAGCATGCACGTATGGTAAAAGTTGTGTGACAAATTTGTTGCATGGGGTGTTCTTTTGATTGCCCTCCTTATGTGTGGAGGTCGGGATCGCGCGATGGTTAACTCCTACCAACCCTTCCCCTAGGAGCATGCGTAGTAGCACTTTGCTTCGAGGGCTAATAAACTTTTGCAATAAGTATATGAGTTCTTTATGACTAATGTGAGTCCATGGATTATACGCACTCTCACCCTTCCACCATTGCCAGCCTCTCTTGTGCCGCGCAACTTTCGCCGGTATCATACCCCCACCATTTAACTTCCTCAAAACAGTCACCATACCTACTTATGGCATTTCCATAGCCATTCCGAGATATATTGCCATTCAACTTTCCACCGTTCTGTTTATTATGACACACTCTATCATTGTCATATGGCTTTTGCATGATCATGTAGTTGACATCGTATTTGTGGCAAAGCCACCTTCCTAATTCTTTCATACATGTCGCTCTTGATTCATTGCATATCCCAGTACACCGCCGGAGGCATTCACATAGAGTCATATTTTGTTGTAATTCTTGAGTTGTAAATCAATAAAAGTGTGATGATCTTCATTATTAGAGCATTGTCCCAAGTGAGGAAAGGATGATGGAGACTATGATTCCCCCACAAGTCGGGATGAGACTCCGGACTTTAAAAAAATTAAAGGAGGCCAAAGAAGCCCAAATAAAAAAAGAGGCCAAACAAGCCCACCAAAAAAATGAGAGAAAAGAGAGAAGGGACAATGTTACTATCCTTTTTCCACACTTGTGCTTCAAAGTAGCACCATGATCTTCATGATAGAGAGTCTCCTATGTTGTCACTTTCATATACTAGTCAGAATTTTTCATTATAGAACTTGGCTTGTAAATTCCAATGATGGGCTTCCTCAAAATGCCCTAGGTCTTCGTGAGCAAGCAAGGTGGATGCACACCCACTTAGTTTCTTTTGTTGAGCTTTCATACATTTATAGCTCTAGTGCATCTGTTGCATGGCAATCCCTACTCACTCACATTGATATCTATTAATGGGCATCTCCATAGCCTGTTGATACGCCTAGTTGATGTGAGACTATCTTCTCCCTTTTTGTCTTCTCCACAACCACCATTCTATTCCACATATAGTGCTATGTCCATGGCTTATGCTCATGTATTGCGTGAGAGTTAAAAAAGCCGAAGCGCGTTAAAAAGTATGAACCAATTGCTTGGCTGAAACCGGGGTTGTGCATGATGGGAGTATTTCGTGTGATGAAAATGAAGCATAGCCTAACTATATGATTTTGTAGGGATAAGCATTCTTTGGCTATGTTATTTTGATAAGACATGATTACTTGTTAGTATGCTTGAAGTATTACTATTTTTATGTTAATATGAACTTTTATTTTGAATCATTTGGATCTGAACATTCATGCCACAATAAAGAAAATTACATTGAGAAATATGCTAGGTAGCATTCCACATCAAAGATTTTGTTTTTATCATTTACCTACTCGAGGACGAGCAGAAATTAAGCTTGGGATGCTTGATACGTCTCCAATGTATCTATAATTTTTTATTGTTCCATGCTATTATATTACCCGTTTTGGATGTTTATGGGCTTTACTATACATTTTTATATCATTTTTGGGACTAACCTACTAACCGGAGGCCCAACCCGAATTGCTGTTTTTTGCCTATTTCAGTGTTTCGCAGAAAAGGAATATCAAAGAGAGTCCAAACAGAATGAAACCTTCGGGAGAGTTATTTTTGGAACAAACGCAATCCAGGAGACCTGGATTGGATGTCAAGAAGCAGCCGAGGCGGCCACGAGGGTCCAGGGCGCGCCCTAGGGGGGTGGGCGCGCCCCCACCCTCGTGGGCCCCTCCTGGTTCCCCTAACGACTTCCTTCACCTATATATATCTACGTACCCCGAAAACATCCAGGAGCACCATGAAACCCTATTTCCACCGTCGCAACCTTTTGTACCTGTGAGATCCCATCTTGGGGCCTTTTCCGGCGCTCGCCGGAGGGGGAATCGATCACGGAGGGCTTCTACATCAACACCATAGCTTCTCCGATGAGTTGTGAGTAGTTTGCCACAGACCTTCGGGTCCATAGTTATTAGCTAAATGGCTTCTCCTCTCTCTTTGAATCTCAATACAAAGTTCTCCTCGATCTTCTTGGAGATCAATTCAATGTAACTCTTTTTGCGGTGTGTTTGTCGAGATCCGATGAATTGTGGGTTTATCATCAAGTTTATCTATGAGAAATATTTGAATCTCCTCTGAATTATTTATGTATGATTGGTTATCTTTGCAAGTCTCTTCGAATTATCAGTTTGGTTTGGCCTACTAGATTGATCTTTCTTGCAATGGCAGAAGTGCTTAGCTTTGGGTTCAATCTTGCGGTGTCCTTTCCCAGTGATAGCAGGGGCAGCAAGGCACGTATTCTATTGTTGCCATCGAGGATAAAAATATGGGGTTTATACCATATTGCTTGAGTTTATCCCTCTACATCATCTCATCTTGTCTAATGCGTTACTCTGTTCTTATGAACTTAATACTCTAGATGCATGCTGGATAGCGGTCGATGTGTGGAGTAATATTAGTAGATGCAGAATCGTTTCGGTGTACTTGTCGCGGACGTGATGCCTATATACATGATCATGCCTAGATATTCTCATAACTATGCACTTTTCTATCAATTACTCGACAGTAATTTGTTCACCCACCGTAATACTTATGCTATCTTGAGAGAAGCCACTAGTGAAACCTATGGCCCCCGGGTCTATTTTCCATCATGTAAGTTTCTGATCTACTTTATTTTGCAATCTTTACTTTCCAATCTATATCATAAAAATACCAAAAATATTTATCTTATCTTATTATCTCTATCAGATCTCACTTTCGCAAGTGGCCGTGAAGGGATTGGCAACCCCTTTATCGCGTTGGTTGCGAGGTTCTTGTTTGTTTGTGTAGGTACGAGGGACTTGCGTGTAGCCTCCTATTGTATTGACACCTTGGTTCTCAAAAATGAGGGAAATGCTTATGCTACTTTGCTGCATCACCCTTTCCTCTTCAAGGGAAAACGAACATAGTGCTCAAGAGGTAGCAGAGGCATGCTTTCCTACACCTCTAACATCATTTGAGATTCTAAATAACAAGTCACTTAAGCGAGCAATCATATCAAAGTTGTATTTCAATTGTTTCATAACATTTGCATTGAAGTGATCTTGCTTTCTAATTTAATTATCAAACTCATAAAGGCATTGGCTAGGATGTTTGTTATCAGGATCATCACTATCATTGAAATTCATTAGAGAATTTACCTCTACCACCTTAGGTGGTGTGGGTGTTTCAAGCCCATGTTTTTCTTCAATAGGTGGAAATTTTTAACATCCTCTGCTTTAATACCTTTTTCCTTCATAGATTTCTTTGCCTCTTGCATATCTTCAGGACTAAGATATAAGATACCCCTGTTCTTTGGAGTGGGTTTAAGCAGTATTTTAGGAGGAGTCCAATCATCATAGTTTTCCAATATGTTATTCAATAATTCTTCAGCTTGCACAATAGTTCGTTCCCTGAAAACACAACCAGCACAACTATCTAGGAAATCCCTAGAAGCATCGGTTAGTCCATTATAGAAGATATCAAGTATTTCATTTTTCTTAAGAGGATGATCAGGCAAAGCATTAAGCAATTGGAGAAGAACCCCCCCCCCCCAAAGCTTGTGGGAGACTCTCTTCTTCAATTTGCACAAAGTTAAATATTTCCTGTAAGGCAACTTGTTTCTTATGAGTAGGGAAATATTTTCAAGAGAAGTAATAAATCATATCCTGGGGACTACGCACATAACCAGGATCAAGAGTATTGTACCAAGCTTTAGCATTACCCTTTAATGAGAACGAAAATAATTTGAGGATATAATAATAACGAATCTTCTCATCACGAGCAAAAAGGGTGGCTATGTCATTCAACTTAGTAAGATGTGCCACAACAGTTTCAGTTTCATAACCATGGAAAGGATCAGATTCAACCAAAGTAATTAACTCTGGGTCGATAGAGAATTCATAATCCTTATCATCAATAAAGATAGGTGAAGTAGCAAACTTAGGATCACATTTCATTCTAGCATTCAAAGATCTTTCTTTATACTTGCATACTAATTTTTCTAGATCATCTCTATCCTTACAAGCAAGAATATCTCTAATTGCCTCCTCACTCATAGCATAACCTTCCGGTACATTTATCAATTCATATCTAGGAGGGTTAGTTCTAGTAGGTGTTTCAAGATTTTCAGTTTCAAGCTCATCATCAGTTTCAACAATATCATGCTGTCTTACTCTAGCAATTTGTTCATCAAGAAATTCACCTAGTGGCACATTATCATCAAGCAAGGTACTAGCATCATCATGAGTAGCATTCATAATAGAAGTAGAATTATCAATAACTTGCGACATATCAGAATTAATAGCATGTGGTGGTGTTGCAAGTTTACTTATAACAGAAGGTGAATCTAAAACGGAGCTGGATGGCAGTTCCTTACCTCCCCTCGTCTTAGAGGGAAAAATCGCCATAGCATCCTTCAGATTCTTCATAGTGATAATTTGATAATAATCCCAAGTGACTCAACAAATATAGCTATGTTCCCCGGCAACGGCACCAGAAAAAGGTCTTGATAACCCACAAGTATAGGGGATCGCAACAGTTTTTGAGGGTAGAGAATTCAACCCAAATTTATAGATTTGACACAAGGGGAGCCAGAGAATATTTGCAAGTATTAGCAGCTAAGTTGTCAATTCAACCACACCTAGAGATTAATTATCTATAGCAAAGTGATCAGTAGCAAAGTAGTATGATAGTTTTGATAGTAATAGCAACAGCAATAGTAACGGTAACAATGATAGCAGTGATTTTGTAGCAGTAACAATAGTGACAGCAGCAGTAGTAACTTAGCAAGAATAATATGTAGGAAATTCGTAGGCATTGGATCGGCGATTCGTTGGATGATATTCATCATGAGACAGTCATAACCTAGGCGATACGTCACTAGCTCCAGTTCATAAATATAATGTAGGCATGTATTCCGTAAATAGCCATACATGCTTATGGAAAGAACTTGCATGACATCTTTTGTCCTACCCTCTTGTGTCAGCAAGGACCTGTTGGAAACTAAGGGATATTAAGGACTCCTTTTAATAGAGAACAGGAACAAAGCATTAGCACATGGTGAATACATGAACTCCTCAAACTACGGTCATCACTGGGTGTGGTCTGACTATTGTCACTCCGGGGTTGCTGGATCATAACACGTAGTAGGTGACTATAACTTGCAAGATCGGATATAGAACATAGATATAATGGTGATAACATAAACGGTTTAGATCTGAAATCATGGCATCTGGGACCAAAGTGACAAGCATTAAGCATGGCAAAGTCATAGCAACATCAAATCTCAGAACATAATGGATACTAGGGATCAGGCCCTAACAAAACTAACTCGATTACATGATGAATCTCATACAACTCCTCACCGACCAACGAGCCTACGAAGGAATTACTCACTCCCGGTGGGGAGCATCATGGAATTGGCGATGGAGAAGGGTTGGTGATGATGAAGATCGAAGATCCCCCTCTCCGGAGCCCCAAACAGACTCCAGATTTGGCCTCCCGATGAAGAACAGGAGACGGCGGCGGATTCGTCCCGTGAATGATTCTTTCTCCTTGATTTTTTTCTGGAAAAATAGGGTTTTGTAGCTTCGGTTTTAGGGTCTGCGGAGCCACCAGGTGGGGACAACCCACCTGGGCATGCCTGGAGGGGTTGGCGCATCCTAGTGGGTTGTGCCCACCCAGGTGCCCCCCTCCGATGGTTCTTGGCTCCAGAAATTCTCTTTTATTGTATAAAAAATCCTTGCAAAGTTTCCTTCCATTCCGAGAACTTTTATTTCTGCACAAAAACAACATCATGGTAGTTCTGCTGAAAACAACGTCAGGCCAGGTTAGTTTCATTCAAATCATGCAAATTAGAGTTCAAAACAAGAGAAAAAGCGTTAGGAAAAGTTGATATGACGGAGACGTATCAACTGCGAGGCAAGAACGCCTTTTCTCTTCTGCCGTACAAAAGGTGCTCGATGGAATTCCACATAAATTAGCAAGGAAGAAGAAGACCTTCTAGTCATTGACAGGTGTTTCCTGCTACTCATTTGCCACATCAGTCAATCAACATTTTTCTTCTTTGCCACGTCAGTCCGACAGGTGGGGCCAACTTGTCAGTTGCGCTGTCTTCGCGGGCTTAATGGACAATCAATGCTCTCTGTTATAGGTTAGGCACAAAATTGGTTTTTGTATGCCCTGAATTATATTTGGTACTAAGTTGTTACCCTAACTCCAAGTGTGATGGTTTTGGGTAAATAACTCGCATGATGAAGGCTTTTCAACTACAGAAGCTTGGGTTGTTTATGAGGAGTGTAGTCATATGGATAGGAGCTAGATCACGCGGCCGGACTTTATTGTTTCTCATCTAGTAGATGATGTAATGAAACTAAAATTGAGAATCAATAAATCTTCGTGCAATGATGGATTTTTTCCCTTAGAAAAAGAGAGGAGGTTCTATTATTATGTGAACCTTCGTCACTCATTTACTACCTCTTCTCTAACAATTAAGAATTGCAAAAACAATTTTATTTACACATACTTGGTGGTGAGGTTATTGCTATGCGAACCTTCATCACTCATTTACTACCTCTTCTCTACCAAAATATAAGAACTGCAAAAACAATTTTATTTACACATACTTGGTGTTGGGGTTTTCACCCTAAGGCAGAGAATGAAAATGAAATTAGCTGTCGCCTCTTCCTCCTCCTCAAAAAAAAGCAGCTAGGGTTTCTGCCTCTCGCCGGCTCCGACGTAGCCGCCTCGTCTCCGGTGGCCCTAGGGCCATGGAGGCGCGATGGATCCTGCCAAGGGCCGGCAGGAGGGCTTTGTTTTTAGTCGTTTCTTTCATTTTTGTTAGGGTTTGTGTTCTGCTCAGTAAGGCGAAACAATGGCGGCTTCCTGAAGATGGAATAAAGGTCTCCCCTCCTAGCCCCCGTTCTAGTGGTGCATCTAGCATCGTTGGTGGGTGTGTGGAGGTGTGTCTTCGGCGGATCTATCTTTGGTGGATTTGCTCGGATCTTGTTGGTGTTCGTCTACGTTTGTGTGTCTTCGGATTGGATCCTTCCGATCTATGTTATTCTTCATCTGCGACAATTGTTGTTATAGTGCGCTGGTCCTATGGGGCCTTAGCACGACGACTACCCGATTGTCTACTACAACAAGTTGTGCCCAACTCCGACGATGGGGAGGCGATGACGGCGGCGCGTCTTCGGCTCGCTTTAGTGCTTGTAGTCGTCGCTAGGTGGTCTAAGTCTGGATGTAATTTTTATTATTTGGTATTCGTTGTACTGCCAGGATTGAAGATGAATAGATCAGAAGATTTCCTGCAAAAAAGAAATTAGCTGCTCAACTGGTCCTAAAGAGATTGTAGAGAATGAAAATTGTAGAACAATCAAATACTCCATATGTCCCATAATGTAAGACGTTTTTTTGCTCTAGACCAGGGAGTACTTATGGTGATTTAGGCATTTAGTTGTCCTTGCACTACTAGGAAAAGGGCTATAGCTAATATGAACATTAATGGCGCACCACATATGTGGTGCGCCACTGCTATATAGCAGTGGCGCACCATGTGTAGGTACGCCATTAGTGTCCATATCACTAATGGCGCACCACACCCATGGTGCGCTACTACTAACAATTTTTTTCAAAACTAGTAATGGTGCACAAGGGTATAGTGCGCCATTACTAGTTTTAACTAGTAATGGCGCACCACACACTCTGTGCGCCACTACTAACAATTTTTTTACTTTTTTTCAAAACTAGTAATGGCGCACCAGGGGATAGTGCGCCATTACTAGTTCAAACTAGTAATGGCGCACCATAACCACGGTGCACCACTACTAACAATTTTTTTTTGCAAAACTAGTAATGGCGCACCATGTAACAGGTGCGCCATTAGTAACCAGGGTTACTAATGGCACATTGTTAGGTGGTGCGCCATTGGTAACCTGAGAGCAGCTAGATATTTTGGACAGCCACCTACCACACTCACTTTCCCCACTTCATTCTCTCCACCTCCTCCTCCAAGCTTGTCTCGGGTGCCTCCTCCTCCTCACCTCATTTGCACCATAGATTCACCCAAATTAAGTGGTTAAAATTCCTTTTTTTGATAGGTAAGTAAGGGGAAATACTTCTTTATGTTGTAGATCTACTTTTTTCTCCCTCCAACAACGTGCACATGCACTTTTTATGGCCTAGATCTACGTATGCTTGTGGTGTTGCATATGTTTGTGGTGTTGCATATGTTTGTGTTTGCAGGTACCGGTATTTGAAACGCGATAGTTGCCAATATTTTGCCGGAATGTTGATTCATTTCCGTTTCGGCAAGAATTTGGCACTATGCATTCTTTTTTATCCTATTTTTAGGCAAAGTCATGCCATTTTTTTAGTTCTAAAATATCATTTTGCTCTACCCCGCAGGCGACCATGGTCCGCACGATGACTGAAGGCATCGTGAATAGGTTTTTGAGCTCCGCGAAGGCCGAGATGCTTCAAAAGAACGAGACGGGGAGATAAGATGTTCGTGTCGAACATGCAAGCTGAAGAGCCTTATGGACCCGGATTCCGTACAGGTGCGGGACCGCCTGCTCTTGCATGGTTTCGTGGATGGCTATCAGTGACAAGGTGATGAAGATGATTATGAAGTCGTCCATGGGGGTCGGGCAAGAAATGAGGAAGGGCAGCAAGACAACCACGGCGAGGGTGGGTGAGAACACGAAGAATCTCCAGGACATGATCACGAAGTAGATGCAGTACACAGTCATCATGTAGAAGATGCCGGACATGATGATGAGGAAGATGTCGGAGCAGACAAAGGGCATGATCATGAAGATGAAGATGCCGGAGTAGATGACGATGGACCATCGATTCGCTGGGTGTAGGACCCTCATATTCAAGAGCTGCTTCTCAAGCAGACGAATAACGCAAGAGCTGCCGCCCGAGAGAAAGCCAAGCTGGATCAACTGGAGATAGATGCGGTTACTCCATTGTATGAAGGATGCAGGCCCGAGGATACCCGCCTAAAAGTAATGCTCATGGCTCTGGAGATGAAGGTAAAACACAAAATGACCGACGCATGCTTCAACGAGAACATGTCATTCTGGCATGAACGTCTTCCCAAGGGGAACAAGTGCCCGACCAGTTTCGAGGAGGCGATGAAAATCGTGTATCCTATGGATTTAACGCACGTGAAATACCATGTGTGCATGAACAATTGCATCATTTATCGGGACAAGCACGCGGAGTCTACCATATGTCCGGTGTGCGGCGTCACTCGATACAAGAAGAGGAAGAAAGCTCCTCGAAAAGTGGTGTGGTACTTTCTGATCACTCCTCGTCTGCAGCGGTATTTCGCGGACCCTAAGGTAGCAAAGCTCCTGCATTGGCACGCAGATAGGGAGGACAAGAAGCGAGAAGGTGACGGAAATGATCTGGAGATAAATAAAAAAGACAAGATGCTGAGTCACCCTAAGGATGCGAGCCAGTGGCAAGAGTTGAACTTCGAACACCCAGAATTTGGGGACGATCCAAGGAACATCGTGCTGGGCGCGAGCACCGATGGAGTCAATCCGTTTGGCAGCCAGAGAATCACACATAGCACCTGGCCTGCGTTTGTGTGGATGTACAACCTTCCCCCCTGGTTGTGCATGAAGAGGAAGTACATTCACATGAGTATGCTAATTGAAGGGCCGAAACAACCAGGGAACAACATCAATCTATATATGGGGCTGCTGAAGGAGGAGCTAGACATGCTGTGGAAAACGCCAGCCAATATGTGGGACGCCACAGAGAAAGAATATTTCCCTATGAGAGTTGCACTGCTCACGACGGTGCATGACTATCTCGGTTACGGATATGTCGCGGGGCAGGTGGTCCATGGATTTTCTGGATGCGTCAGGTGCATGGATGACACAACGTATCGCCAGCTAGAGATCCCAGGTCTTTGAAAACCGTGTTCATGGGACATCGAAGGTGGCTTCGTGATGATGACTCATGGAGAAAATGCAAGGATCTTTCGATGGTGAAACCGAACCCCGAAGACGCCCGCGTACGAGGAGCGGCGAGGAAATAGACGAGCTGTTGAAAAATTGGAAAGAGTGCCCACTGCCAGGAAAGGCGCCAGAGCCGGGAAACAAGCGAAAGGCGCCAGAGCCGCTGCTGAAGGTATGGAAAACAAGGTTTTTTTTCTGGGACTTGCCGTATTGGAAGATCCTCCGTGTGCCTCACAGCCTTGATGTCATGCATATCATGAAGAACGTGTGCGAGAGTCTGCTTGGTACCCTGCTCGACATGCCAGAGAGGACCAAAGATGGGCCGAAAGCAAGGGCAGACTTGAAAACAATGGGCATCAGGGAGGAGCTTCACGCTAATGATGATGATGAGGCGAAGGACACGGAAAGTCGTCGCAAAGGCAAAAAGGCCAAGAAGATCGGAAATGACTTCCCTCCCGTGTGCTTCAGTCTAAGTCAGGAGGAGATCGAGCAGTTTTTCACCTGCCTCGTAGGAGTAAAACTTCCTTACGATTATGCGGGGAAGATAAGCAGATACCTAGACTCAGCAAAGGAGAAGTTCAGCGGGATGAAGTCTCATGACTGTCACGTGCTGATGACACAGATACTTCTAGTTGCAATCCGTGGGATCATGGACGCGCACGTGCCTGAAATGCTATTTGGCCTATGCAACTTTTTCGACGTCATCTCTTGGAAGTCGCTTGGCGTGAGGCAACTCAGAAGGCTACAGGAAGAGATCGTGGTGATACTATGCGAGCTTGAGATGTACTTCCCGCCCGCATTCTTCGATTTTATGGTGCATCTGCTGGTCCATATCATGGAGGATATCATCCAACTCAGGCCGACGTTCCTGCACAGCATGATGCTGTTCAAAAGGATGAATGGTGTTATCAAAGGATACGTTCGCAACATGTCATGTCCGGAGGGAAGCATAGCCAGGGGCTTTCTGACCGAAGAGTGCATCTCCTACTGCATGAATTATCTAGGCATCAAGAACCCCGTTGGTCTGCCTGTCAACAGGCACCTCGGCAGGCTCACTAGATGGGGTCACCGCGAGGGTCGCCGCGAAATGCATGTCGACTTCGAGGGTCGACTCGCCGACTTTGAAAGAACAAACCTAGTCGTGCTACAACACATAGACGTGGTCGATCCTTGGGTGGTAGAGCACAAAACCTTTATTGAGAATACGTACAATGACCGAGGCCAACAGAGGACGGATGGAGATATAATCAAAGAGCACAACTCATGTTTCACGCGTTGGTTCAAGGAGAAGCTTCTGTCGTACCCTTTGCATGAGGATTCTTCCGCAGAAGAAAAACTCATATTGGCCTTGTCACAGGGCGCCGAGCACAACCTGATGACGTATGAGGCGTACGATATCAACGGCTACACATTCTACACCGAGGAAAAGGACATGAAGAGCGATGGTTATCATAACTCCGGGGTAACGATGGAATCCTACACTGGTAACAACAAGGACAGATACTACGAAAGGATCGAGGAGATCTGGGAGCTGAGCTACACTGGAGAGAAGGTCCCGATGTTCCGTGTCAGATGGGCCAAGAGCATCCTAAAAGAAGATCGGTATTTCACCACCATGGTTATACCCGAAGCCAAATCCAAGACCGCAGGCACAAACGTCACCGCGAAAAATGAGCCATGGGTACTGGCTTCCCAAATGGACCAATGCTTCTTCATTACCGACCCGTCAAAGCCCAGTCGTGTTGTCGTGAGGAGAGGCAGAAGGAAGATCATCAGAATGGATGGAGTCGCCAATGAGCAAGACTTCGACAAGTACGACGACCCGAAGATGTAACATGACGACGATGATGAAGTGCCATACACCACAAGAAGAAGCAGGACCACCCTACCTAAAGGACGTCCGTTCAAGAGAAGAACTCCATTTGCCAAAAAAGAAGGGCAAGAAGATTGTGAAAAGATAGCTAGCTAAGATCGATTGTATTTAAATTGTAGTCTTCATTTCTCGATTGTATTTTGACATATGGAAATGACATTTCTTCTGTTCTAGTCCTCATGAATATTTATTTATGTTTATTCTGGAATACCAATTTTTATTTATGTTTATTCTGGTATTGAATTTCTAACTCACAAAAAGTATTGAATTTGTTAATATTTTTTGAACTCATGAATATTTTTAAATTTCATGGGCACTTTTTGAATTCATGAATATTTTTTTCAAATTTGATGATATTTTTTCATATTCATAAATGTTTTACCAATTCACAAATGAATGCAACTAAAAATCCAAAAAAAGTTACTAATGGCGCACCAGGAGAAGGTGCGCCATTGCTATCAAGGTACTTATGGCGCACCCCTAGGAGGTGCGTCATTAGTATACCAATTTTTATTTAGGTTTATTCTATTATTGAATTTCTAACTCACAAAAAGTATTGAATTTGTTAATATTTTTTGAACTCATGAATATTTTTAAATTTCATGGGCACTTTTTGAATTCATGAGTATTTTTTCAAATTTGATGATATTTTTTCATATTGATAAATGTTTTACCAATTGACAAATGAATGCAACTAAAAATCCAAAAAAAAGTTACTAATGGCGCACCAGGAGAAGGTGCGCCATTGCTATCAAGGTACGGCGCACCCCTAGGAGGTGCGCCATTAGTATACCAATTTTTATTCATAAATGTTTTCATATTTATATTTTTTCATAAATGTTTTCAAATTTGATATATTTTTTCATTCATAAATGTTTTCATATTCATATTTTTCACAAATGCTTTCAAATTTGATGATATTTTTTCACATTCATAAATGTTTTCAAATTTTATCATCATTTTCTAAAAAATTATTAGATGCAACTAGAAATCCAAAAAAAAAGTTAGTAATGGCGCACCAGGGAAGGGTGCGTCATTGCTATCACAGTATTTATGGCACACCCCTAGGAGGTGCGCCATTGCTAACCTCCCCCCACTAAAATATCCACCCCTCGTCCCTCTCCCATCTCGCTCCTCGCCTACCCGTTCGTCTTTCTCCCCTCTCGCCACCGCCGCCGATCCCCTTCCACCACCACCACCACCCCTACCGACCGGCGGCCTCGCTCCTGGGCTTCGCCGCCCCCACCCACCCCTCCCTCGCCTTCGCCGCACCCACCCACCCCCTCCCTCCCTCCCGAGCGCCGCCTCCTTCCCGAGCCCACCACTGGAGCCCTTCCCGAGTGCGAGACCTAGGGTTCAAGCCACCGCTGTCGGCCCTCCGCCGCGGCGCGCCCAGCCGGCTGAACCCTCCGCGGCCCCCGTCTCCCCGAGCGTGGCCGCCGCGCATAACCGTGGCCACCGACTGCCTCGTGCTCCATCGTCGTGCCTAGGAGCTGCGCCAAGCTCCGCTACGCCGTCTTGGAGGATCCGTTCGAGGTCCACACAATCCCCATCATCATATTCTATTCCACCCATAGTGCGATATCCATGGCTCACGCTCATGTATTGCGTGAAGGTTGAAAAAGTTTGAGATTATTTAAGTACGAAACAATTGATTGGCTTGTCATCGGGGGTGTAGAATTTGGGAACATCTTTGTTTGGCGAAAATCAAGCATAGCCTAACTATATGATTTTGTAGGGATGAACTTTCTTTAGCCATGTTATATTGAGAAGACATGATTCCTTTGATTAGTATGCTTGAAGTATTACTGTTTGTTTTATCAATATGAACTTTTACTTTGAATCATTTGGATCTGAACATTCATGCCACAATAAATAAAATTACATTGAATTATGCTAGGTAGCATTCCACATCAAAAATTCTGTTTTTATCATTTACCTACTCGAGGACGAGCAGGAATTAAGCTTGGGGATGCTTGATACGTCTCCAACGTATCTATAATTTTTTATTGTTCCATGCTATTATATTACCCCTTTTCGATGTTTATGGGCTTTATTTTACACATTTATATCATTTTTGGGACTAACGTACTAACCGGAGGCCCAGCCCATATTGCTGTTTTTTTTTGCCTATTTCAGTATTTCGAAGAAAAGGAATATCAAACGGAGTCCAAACGGAATGAAACCTTTGGGAGCGTGATTTTTGGAACGAACGTGATCCGGAGAACTTGGAGTGCAAGTCAAGAAGCAAACGAAGTGGCCAGGAGATAGGAGGGTGCGCCCACCCCTCCTGGGCGCGCCCCCTGTCTCCTGGTCCCCACAGGCGGCCACCGACGTACATCTTCCTCCTATATATACCCACGTACCCCGAAAACATCCAGGGAGCCAACGAAAAATAATTTCCACCACCGTGACCTTCTATATCCGCGAGATCCCATCTTGCAGGCTTCGCCGGTGCTCCGCCGGAGGGGGAATCGGCCATGGAGGGCTTCTACATCAACACCATAGCCCCTTCGATGAGTTGTCAGTAGTTTACCACAGACCTTCGGGTCCATAGTTATTAGCTAGATGGCTTCTTCTCTCTTTTTGGATCTCAATACAAAGTTCTCCCCTCTCTTGTGGAGATCTATTCGATGTAAACTCTTTTTGCGGTGTGTTTGTCGAGATCTGATGAATTTTGGGTTTATGATCAAGTTTATCTATGAGAAATATTTGAATCTTCTCTGAATTCTTTTATGTATGATTGAGTTATCTTTGCAAGTCTCTTCGAATTATTAGTTTGGTTTGGCCTACTAGATTGATCTTTCTTGCCATGGGAGAAGTGCTTAGCTTTTGGTTCAATCTTGCAGTGTCCTTACCCATTGACAGAAAGGGTTGCAAGGCACGTATTGTATTGTTGCCATCGAGGATAAAAAGATTGGGTTTATATCATATTGCTTGAGTTTATCCCTCTACATCATGTCATCTTTCTTAATGTGTTACTCTGTTCTTATGAACTTAATACTCTAGATGCATGCTGGATAGCGGTCGATGTGTAGAGTAATAGTAGTAGATGCAGGCAGGAGTCGGTCTACTTGTCGCGGACGTGATGCCTATATACATGATCATGCCTAGATAATCTCAAAATTATTCGCTTTTCTATCAATTGCTCGACAGTAATTTGTTCACCCACCATAATACTTATGCTATCTTGAGAGAAGCCACTAGTGAAACCTCTGGCCCCCGGGTCTATCCGTTATCATATATGCTTTCAATCTACTTTTATTTGCATCTTTAGTTTTTGCATCTATATTATAAAATACCAAAAATATATTTATATTATCATACTATCTCTATCAGATCTCACTTTCGCAAGTGGCCGTGAAGGGATTGACAACCCCTTTATTGCGTTGGTTGCGAGTTCTTTGTTTGTTTGTGTAGGTGCGTGGGACTTTTGAGGAGACTCCTACTAGATTTCTCAAAAACTGAGGGAAATACTTACGCTACTATTGCTGCATCACCCTTTCCTCTTCAAGGAAAACCAACGCAAGCTCAAGATGTAGCAAGAAGGATTTCTGGCGCTGTTGCCGGGGAGATCTTCGCTCAAGTCAAGACATACCAAGTACCCATCACAAACTCATCTCCCTCGCATTTACATCATTTGCCATTTGCCTCTCGTTTTCCTCTCCCCCACTTCACCCTTGCCGTTTTATTTGCCCTCTCTTTCCCAATCTCTCTCTCTTTTTCGTTTGCCTTTTTCTGTTTGCTCGTGTGTTGGATTACTTATTTCCATGGCGCAAGATAATACCAAATTGTGTGATTTCTCCAATACCAATAATAATGATTTCCTTAGTACTCCGATTGCTCCTCCTAATGATGTTGAGTCTTGTGAAATCAATACTGCTTTGCTGAATCTTATTATGAAAGATCAATTCGCGGGCCTTCCTAGTGAAGATGCCGCTACTCATCTAAACAACTTTGTTGATTTGTGTGACATGCAAAAGAAGAAAGATACGTATAATGATATTATTAAATTGAAGTTATTTCCGTTTTCACTTAGAGATCGTGCTAAAGTTTGGTTTTCGTCTTTTCCTAAAAATAGTATTGATTCTTGGAACAAGTGCAAAGATGCTTTTATCTCTAAGTATTTTCCTCCCACTAAGATTATCACTCTTAGGAACGATATTATGAATTTTAAACAACTTGATCATGAGCATGTTGCCCAATCTTGGGAAAGAATGAAATTTATGATTCGTATTGCCCTACTCATGGTTTGAATTTATGGATGATCATACAAAAATTTTATGCCGGTTTGAACTTTGCTTCTAGAAATCTTTTAGATTCGGCCGCGGGAGCATGTTTATGGAAATCACTTTAGGATATGCTACAAAACTTCTTGATAATATTATGGCTAATTATTCTCAATGGCACACCGAAAGATCTTCTAGTAAAAAGGTGCATGCTATAGAAGAAATCAATGTTTTGAGTGGAAAGATGGATGAACTTATGAAGTTATTTTCTACTAAAAATACTCCTCTTGATACCAATGATATGCCTTTGTCTACTTTGATTGAGAATAATAATGAATCTATGGACGTGAATTTTGTTGGTAGGAATAGTTTTGGAAACAATGCTTATAGAGGAAACTTTAATCCTAGACCGTTCCCTAGTAATTCCTCTAATAATTATGGACATTCCTACAATAATTCTTATGGTAATTTTAATAAGATTCCCTCTGATTTTGAGAATAGTGTGAAAGAATTTATGATTTCTCAAAAGAATTTTTATGCTTTGCTTGAAGAAAAATTGCTCAAAGTTGATGATTTGGCTAGGAACGTTGATAGACTTTCGCTTGATGTTGATTCTCTCAAACTTAGATCTACTCCTCCTAAACATGATATCAATGAGGCTCTCAAAGCCATGAGAATTTCCATTGATGAGTGCAGGGAAAGAACTGCTAGATTGCGTGCTAAGAAAGATTGCTTTGTAAAGGCGTGTTCTTCTAATTTCCGTGAAAATAATGATGAAGATCTCAAAGTTATTAATGTGTCTCCTATTAGATCTTTGTTTCGCAATAAGAATCTTGATAATAATGGGACTGGAGATGAGTCAACTTTAGTTAGAAGGCGTCCCAAGAATTCAGAGTTTTTAGATCTTGATGCTAAATTTGGTAAAAGTGGGATTGGAGAGGTCATGACTTTAAATAGTATTGAACCCACTATCTCGGATTTCAAGGAATTTGATTATGATAATTGTTCTTTAGAAGGTTGTATTTCCTTGTTGCAATCCGTTGTTAATTCTCCTCATGCATATAGTCAAAATAAAGCTTTTACCAAACATATCGTTGATGCCTTGATGCAATCTTATCATGAAAAACTTAATTTGGAAGTTTCTATTCCTAGAAAACTTAATGATGAGTGGGAACCTACTATAAAGATTAGAATTAAAGATCATGAGTGTTTTTCTATGTGTGATTTGGGTGCTAGTGTTTCCACGATTCTGAAAACTTGATGTGATATTCTAGGTTTCCATGATCTTGATGATTGCTCTTTAAATTTGCACCTTGCGGATTCCACCATTAAAAAGCCAATGGGAAGGATCAACGATGTTCTCATTGTTGCAAATAGAAATTTGGTGCCCGTAGATTTTATCGTTCTTGATATTGATTGCAATCTTTCTTGCCCTATTATTCTTGGTAGACCTTTCCTTAGAACGATTGGCGCGATTATTGATATGAAGGAAGGGAATATTAGATTCCAATTTACATTAAAGAAAGGCATGGAGAACTTTCAAAGAAAGAAAGCCAAATTACCTTATGAATCTATCATGCGAGCTACTTATGAATTGAGTGCCAAAGATGGCACTACTTAGATCTATCTTCGCTTTTATGCCTAGCTAGGGGCGTTAAACGATAGCGCTAGTTGGGAGGCAACCCAATTTTATTTGTGTTTTTTGTTTTTGTTTCTATTTAGTAATAAATTTTGCATCTACCTTCTATTTAGATGTGTTTTAATCTTTTAATTAGTGTTTGTGCCAAGTAGAACCTACAGGATAACCTATGATGATAGTTAATTTGATTCTGCTGAAAAACAGAAACTTTGCGAACATGAAATTAGTTTTGTTAAATCACAGAAACGTGTTTTTGCGTTTATTCTTTTTTCTCCTGATCAATAGGCACATTGTCCAGGACTTCCTATTTTTGTAGGATTTTTAGAGTTCCAGAAGTTTGCGTTAGTTACAGATTGCTACAGACTGTTCTGTTTTTGACAGATTCTGTTTTTTCGTGTGTTGTTTGCTTATTTTGATGCATCTATGGCTAGTATTAAGTGGTATGAACCATAAAGAACTTGGAATACAGTAGGTTTAACACCAAAATAAATAAATAATGCGTTCATTACAGTACCTTATGTGGTGGTTTGGTTTCTTTCACTAACGGAGCTTATAAGATTTCCTGTTGAGTTTTATGGTGTGAAGTTTTCAAGTTTTGGGTAAAGCTTTGATGGACTATGGAATAAGGAGTGGCAAGAGACTAAGCTTGGGGATGCCCATGGCACCCCAAGATATTCAAGGATATCCAAAAGCCTAAGCTTGGGGATGCCCCGGGAAGGCATCCCCTCTTTCGTCTTCGTTCATTGGTAACTTTACTTGGAGCTATATTTTTATTCACCACATGATATGTGTTTTGCTTGGAGCATCGTGTATTATATTAGTCTTTGCTTTTTAGTTTACCACAATCATCCTTGCTGTACACACCTTTTGGGAGAATCCCACTTGATTGAATTCATTAGAATATGCTATGTGCTTCACTTATATCTTTTGAGCTTGATAGTTTTTGCTCTAGTACTTCACTTATATCTTTTAGAGCACGGCGGTGGATTAATTTTGTAGAAATTGCTAGTCTCTCATGCTTCACTTATATTATTTTGAGAGTCTTTTAGAACAGCATGGTATTTGCTATGGTTATAAAATTGTTCCTAGAATGGTAGGCATCCAAGTTGGGTATAATAAAAACTATCATAGGAAGTGAATTGGATGCTATGATCAATTTGATGCCCTAGGTCTTCGTGAGCAAGCAAGTTGGATGCACACCCACTAGTTTTCTCTTGTTGAGCATTCATTTATAGCTCTGGTGCATACGTTGCATGGCAATTCCTACTCCTCATGTTGACATCAATTGATGGGCATCTCCATCGCCCGTTGATTATCCTCGTCAATGTGAGACTTTCTCCTTTTTTGTATTCTCCACACAATCCCCATTATCATATTCTATTCCACCCATAGTGCTATATCCATAGCTCACGCTCATGTATTGAGTGAAGGTTGAAAAAGTTTGAGATTATTTAAGTACGAAAGAATAGCTTGGCTTGTCATCGGGGGTGTAGAATTTGGGAACATCTTTGTGTGACGAAAATGAAGCATAGCCTAACTATATGATTTTGTGGGGATGAACTTTCTTTAGCCATGTTATTTTGAGAAGACATGATTGCTTTGATTAGTATGCTTGAAGTATTACTATTTCTTTTATCAATATGAACTTTTATTTTGAATCATTTGGATCTGAACATTCATGCCACAATAAAGAAAATTACATTGAATTATGCAAGGTAGCATTCCACATCAAAAATTCTGTTTTTATCATTTACCTACTCGAGGACGAGCAGGAATTAAGCTTGGGGATGCTTGATACGTCTCCAACGTATCTATAATTTTGATTGTTCCATGCTATTATATTACCCCTTTTGGATGTTTATGGGCTTTATTTTAAGCATTTATATCATTTTTGGGACTAACCTACTAACCGGAGGCCCAGCCCGTATTGCTGTTTTTTTTGCCTATTTCAGTATTTCGAAGAAAAGGAATATCAAACGGAGTCTAAAGGGAATGAAACCTTCGGGAGCGTGATTTTTGAAACGAACGTGATCTGGAGAACTTGGAGTGCAAGTCAAGAAGCAAACGAGGCGGCCAGGAGATAGGAGGGTGCGCCCACCCCTCCTGGGCGTGCCCCCTGTCTCCTGGGCCCCACAGGCGGCCACTATCGGTGTCAAAACCGGCGGATCTCGGGTAGGGGGTCCCGAACTGTGCGTCTAGGCGGATGGTAACAGGAGACAAGGGACACGATGTTTTTACCCAGGTTCGGGCCCTCTCGATGGAGGTAAAACCCTACTCCTGCTTGATTAATATTGATGATATGGGTAGTACAAGAGTAGATCTACCACGAGATCAGAGAGGCTAACCCTAGAAGCTAGCCTATGGTATGATTGTTGTTCGTCCTACAGACTAAAACCCTCCAATTTATATAGACACTGGAGAGGGCTAGGGTTACACCGAGTCGGTTACAATGGTAGGAGATCTACATATCCGTATTGCCAAGCTTGCCTTCCACGCCAAGGGAAGTCCCATCCGGACACGGGACGAAGTCTTCAATCTTGTATCTTCATAGTCTAGGAGTCCGGCCAAAGATGATAGTTCAGCTATCCGGACACCCCCTAGTCCAGGACTCCCTCAGTAGCCCCTGAACCAGGCTTCAATGACGACAAGTCCGGCGCGCATATTGTCTTCGGCATTGCAAGGCAGGTTCCTCCTCTGAATTCTTCATAGAAGATTTTGAACACAAGGATAGTGTCCGGCTCTGCAAAACAAGTTCCACATACCACCGTAGAGAGAATAATCTTTACACAGATCTGCTGACGTATTCTGCGGCGTGACATCACACCATGGCCAGGCCTTTATTCGAATCGTTTTTACTGTCCCACCTTAGCGCGTTTAGCGAGGCGGTTTCCTTGGCACGTCTTATCAAAGCGGAGATCGTGCCCCCTTATTCCGGGATCCTCATCAATACGGGCGTGGGTAACCCAACCGTGCCCGTTGGCACGCCCCCTCTATGGAAGGCGAGTCCCAAACGGCCACGGGGAGGGCTCTTGGTATTCAACCTCTTTATAACGAGACCAAGGCCTGCTCCTTTCTTTTAATCTCAATCGAATCCGCCCCTCGCCTCGAGTTCCAACACCCAAAGCTCCAGATTCAGGCGCTTCGGACCTTCGATGATGTCCGGCTCCGACCTGCAAGGCCGATGGATGCCTTCTTCCATCACGGAAGAAGACGTGCTAAAGCTGAGAGACGCCAGGTATCTAACCGGCGAAATTTCGCATAGGCTGCCTGCCCAAGGGCAGGTTATTCCTACTCCCGAGCCTGGTGAGAGCGTGGTGTTCGTGTCTCACTTCCTTCGGGGTTTAGGCTTCCCGACGGACCCCTTCGTGAGGGGGCTCATGTTTTATTATGGGCTGGAATTCCACGACTTGGATCCGGAGTCCATCCTCCACATCTCATCGTTCATTGTCGTATGCGAAGCCTTCCTCCGCATTACCCCTCACTTCGGATTGTGGCTCAAGACCTTCAAAGTGGAGCCAAAGATGATCAAGGGGCAACAGACAGAGTGCGAAGTGGCTGTTATAAGCAAAAATGCTGACGCTCCATGGCCCCAGGGATCTTTTCAAGAGGTGCTCGGTTTATGGCAATAGGAGTGGTTTTACATCACCGCTCCCAGGGGCACCAAATGGGTGGCGCGACCTGCCTTCTGCCCGGGTCCTCCATAGCGGCTGGCGTCATGGGTCAACAAAGGACTCGGCTGGGGGTCGTCCAAGGACGTTCCTCTGCTGCAGGGTCGTATTCGAGACCTCCAAGAGAGAGATATCAATGTGGTCATAGTGGCGCAGGTCATGCTGATTTGGCGCCTTCTTCCCTGCAAACGTCGCCCCCTCCGCCTGTGGGAATTTAATCCAGAGGGACCACAAGCTCTCCAACACTTCATGGGTGCGACGCCCGTGGAGATGTATAAACTGTTCTTCGGATCACAAGAGATGTGTCCGGACTTGACCGAGGACGCAGGTCTGAGCTACAATCGCCCGGATACTCAAGTAAGTAGCCCTGTGCCCGGACACGCTATCCGTACATTTATCATAAACTTGCCCTTTAAAGAGTTGTCCCTTTAACAGGAGTGGATAGCGAAAGCAAAACTAATAAGGTGTCCGGCCCCCCTCCCTGAGACCACGCCGGATCCTGTGTTAACCAAGATGCTGGAGGCTGCGCCTTTGGAAGAGGGCAAAGGGGGGAACAAGGAAGCTACTGCCTCCGTGAAGGAGGCTTTCAAGGAAGGGGGGATCGAGAATCCCTCCCTCCAGGGGGGGAAGAGGACCGCTTCTGAAGATCCGGAGGCCAAGGCCTCAAAGCGGGGGAAGAAATCTTCACCAGAGGGTCCTGCGCCAGGAGAAGCCCCGGCCGCACTATTTCCCCCAGGGAATCAGCCCTCCAGCGAGCCGTAAGTAGAAAGGGGAGTTTTGTAATAAGGGACATCCCTGTTTTTATTTCTGACGATAACCGAAGTTTTACCTTGTAGTTCGGATCTCAGCCCTTCTCAGCAGAGCTCATCTTCGGGGGATCTTTGTCCGGAGATGATGGAGAGCGAAACGCCTCCATCTTCCGCACCGTCATGCGGGGCGGACGACCCTGAGGTGTCGTCGCAGAAGGTTTCCCCGAGTCCGGCGGGGCCGGGAGGTCCGGCACCAACTAGTGTACGGTCGGAGGAGCTGAAGGATCTGCTCGGGCGAGCGTCTATCTCAGAAGATCACCGTGCGTTAATGGGTACGGTGATTGAAAGGATTTCATCCGCTGAGAGCGGATTGCATGAAGCCGTCAGAAGTTTACTGACGGGGTTTGAGGTACACGAAAATGATATACCTTCTGACAGTTTTGCATATAGAATGCGCCCTGTATAGATAGTAGCCCCTGAGACTCGGTGCGTTGTCGAAAGTGACAGCACGCCGAGGATCATTATCTCAGTTGTAAGATGTCGCCTGCCCTATATAGGTGGCAGAGCGTCCGGTGGTCAGCCGGACTGATCAACATGCCGAACTGAAGCGGCAACTTGATGTGGCGGATGCGGACATCGCGCTTGTCAATAAGCGGCTTGACGAGTCACAAGGTATGCAACTTCTCCACGGACACCTGGTAAGGGAGCTTGACGCCCATGCCTTACAACATGTATGATTTATGCAGATGGTGCCGCTGCTATGGAGAACCTTCGGGCGGATCTAGCCCGAGTCAAGGAGCAATCCAGAAAAAGTGATGCGGCTGCCTTGAGGGCGGCCGAAGAGCTAAAAGCCGAACAGGCTGCTCACTGCCGAAGCAGGGAGGAAATGGCCGAGATGGCTGGGAAGTTGAAGAATGCTACCGACCGCTACGAGTTTCTTGAAAAAGAATGTCAAGCGGAGCAAGAGGACCTGAAGAAGGCCACTACTGAGGCCAAGGATGCTCGCTCTGCGATGAGAGCTATGAAAGAGGAGCTGCGTCAGGCCGAAGATATTACGGCTGGAAAGCCTTTTCTGCTGCGGAGGAAATTTACGGTTCCTAAGTATGCTCAGTTGGGCCAGCTGTGGGGTGCGGAGGATGCTTATCTGGATTTGGCGGCGAGTGCCGCAGACGCGGTCGCACACTTCCGGTCCGCTTCCATTAACTGATCGGTTAGCCAAATGGGCTGAGCTGAATAGGTTCTCCGGACTTGCCATGAAGGATGTCGTGACTCATTTGTGGCCGAAAAGGCCCGAGCCGAAGAGTTATTTTGGCTTGGTGCAACAGTTCCTTGGCGCGGTGCCGCATATCGATGCAATGAAGTGGTCGGCATGCATAGAGTGTGCGCGGATGGCTCTTGCCCGTGTCAAGACATGCTGGGCGGAGATGAAGGCCACCTGACGTTGCATCCCAGGATTCGGACAGAAGCCGAGTACCTGCCGAGCACTATTTTGAGGAAGTCCTGCAAGGCGCTCGTTTAATAGAGACGCAATGCTTGAAGGATATTATGTTCTAATGACATGTATGATTTGTGAAACGATGTTTCAATATAATATAAGGGCTTTTATACTTGTGCGTTCAAGTATTGAAATATC
The DNA here is from genome assembly GCF_018294505.1 of Triticum aestivum. Lineage (NCBI taxonomy): Eukaryota > Viridiplantae > Streptophyta > Magnoliopsida > Poales > Poaceae > Triticum > Triticum aestivum. The sequence continues at coordinate 240,048,690 of NC_057801.1, forward strand.
TCCTGTGCGTCCGTTAATGTATATGTGTATATAACCTGAAAGATGGCAGTCTTTGGCTTCAGCCCCCACGCACATAGTGCGGGGGTGTTTGAAAAAAAACGTGTTTTCACACTTAATCTGACGTCTTGGTCCTGTGAAGGAGGTGATAGCGTAGCAAACTAGGCAACCAGACAATAATGCTTTATCACTTTCACTTAGCCATAGCAGTTCGATGGTGGGGCTACTATATAGCCCCTAGGGGCACCACGCTCTCTGAATTCGGGGCGCGTATGTGCCTGACCGGGAAACGGTCCTTCATTAATGCGGAGGAATTCTAAACATTCCGGTGGGTCATCGAGTGGTTGACCAGTCTCACGCTACATCATGACAGTCAGTTTTCGGCTTTCTCTACTGAGGTGCTCACCAGGCCGAACCGGCGCACAACCGCAGTAGTTCTCCTGGTGTCGCGTTAGCCGATAGAGCAGAACGTAAGGCAGCAAAACACAGGAGCCGGGCAAACCCAACATTTGACCAAAGACATGATTCGGAGTTGATGCATATAAGGCCTAACTCGAGACGCCGAACACTCCCTAAGGTATTCGGTCTTTATGAAAACGGGCAGAGCAATGCCCTAAGCCCCTTGTATCCAGGTACGTGCAAAAATTTCTGACGCGACCGATGCCAAAACGCCAGCCTCCTCCTCGGTTATAGGAAGAAACCGGGGGATGTGTAACACCAAGAGACAGTAAAAAAAGGTTTACGCAGGGTCTTAATCTGAAAAGAATCCTTGCAACGGGTCCCTGCTGCACGTCTGCGCCTGTGTCTCCGTTGTGCCGTATCCTGGACGGGTATAGCACGGCGTTCAACTATAAAAGAGAGGAACTTAGTTGGAAAGAAAAGATCGTGCGAAAAATGCATTTTAAAATAAACAGAGTATGATTCAAAAAATGAATAAAATTGAGCTTTATTATCTCTTGTTGTACATGCGTGGAGCCCCTTGTAAGGGGGTACGCGGCTAGTAAGCCCCTTGTTTATTTATACCGGACTCGCCTAACCGTGTCCAGGGTCTGAATGACCCGTTTAGGTGCTTTAATCAGCAAAGCCAGATTAGTGTGTGGCTGTCAAGGCAGTCTCACGTTCTTCCGTATTCGAGGAACACTCGAAGTTTCCCTTTAATGAGATGATGTCGCGTGGACCGGGCATTTTGAGTGTAAGAGATGCATAATGCGGTATTGCGTTAAAGCGGGCGAAAGCTTCAGGTCCCAATAGTGCTTGATAGCTACTTTTAAATGGGGCGATGTGGAAGACTAACTTTTCGCGACGGAAGTTGTCGGATGAGCCGAACACAACTTCTAGTGGTAGAGAGCCCGTACAATGGGCATATGGGCCTGGCATCACTCCTTTAAAGGAAGTGTTGCTATGGCGAATTTTGGTTGGGTCTATCCCCATTCTGCGGATTGTGTCCTGATATAGCAGGTTTAGATCACTGCCGCCATCCATTAGGACTTGTGTAAATTGTAGTCCATCGATTATAGGATCTAATATCAAAGCAGTCCATCCTACATTTTGTATACTTCTGGAGTAATCCTGATGGTCGAAGGTGGTTGGTTTTGACATCCAGTGTCGGGACTCCGCTGGGGTGGACCGTGCGGCGCGTATTTCAGTCGGCGCCGCTCTGTTTTTCCCTTTTGTCACTTGAAGTGAGTTTACTGTTTTGACCATTTGTGGGAAATTCTTTTGTTTTCCAGTGCTCTGCTTGTGGGGTTCGTCGTCGCCCTCACTTCGAGCCCCTTGTGTTCGGCGTTAAGTCGGCCGGACTGCTTGAGGACCCAACAATCTCTGTGGGTATGGTTTGCAGGCTTCCCGGGAGCACTGTGGATTTGGCATATCTTGTCCAAGATTTTGTTTAGATTGGATAGCTCATCGATGTTGTCCTTAAGAGGCAGTTTTTTGTTGTTCTGCCGAGAGCTTTTGAATCCGGCGTTGACTGCCGTGCTCTTCGGACTGTTTCCCTTGGTTCGGCGCTGGTCCTTGCTGCGTCGTGTTTTCCCATTTCCATCCCTGACTTTGGACGTACTTGGGTCACTGGTACTGCACCTTGCCATCCAGCTATCCTCTCCCGCACAAAAGCGGGTCATGAGGCTTGTTAATGCGGCCATTGTTCTTGGCTTTTCCTGGCCGAGGTGTCTGGCGAGCCATTCGTCTTGGGCGTTATGTTTGAAAGCTGCTAAGGCTTCGGCGTCCGGACAGTCGACTATTTGGTTCTTTTTGGTGAGGAACCTGTTCCAGAATTTGCGGGCTGACTCTCCGGCTGTTGCGTTATGTGACTTAAATCGTCTGCATCCGGAGGGCGGACATAAATCCCCTGAAAATTTGCCCGAAACGCATCCTCGAGCTCTTCCCAACTTCCAATGGTATTTTCCGGGAGGCTTTTGAGCCAATGCCGGGCTGGCCCTTTGAGCTTGAGGGGTAAGTATTTTATGGCGTGGAGGTCATCTCCTCTAGCCATGTGTATGTGCAGGATGTAATCCTCAATCCAGACTCCAGGGTCTGTTGTTCCGTCATATGCATCTATGTTTACGGCCTTGAATCCCGCTGGAAATTCATGATCCAGCACCTCATTGGTGAAACATAGGGGGGGTGCGGCGCCCCTGTATTTGGGTGTGCCGTGATGTTCGAATACTCGACGTGTTGCATAGTTTTCTAGAGCTTGCTTTCTTGGCCCATAGATAGACCTGACTGGGCCATCCTTTTGGTGCGGATCCTTATGCGGATCACGTGCCGGCTTGTGTGCGGCGCCGCTTGCCGCTCTATGTTTGCCATGTGGTCGTCTATCCGACCGGGCGGCCTCTTTGTTCTTTGATTGTGGGGGCTCTACGGCCTCCTCGTCAAATTCGGGCAGTAGTTTTCTGTAACGCCCGGAGAATCAAGTTACAATAATCCCCGTTAGTGGTGCCATATCACCAACATCACAGTTGCTAATCCTCACTTGATCCAAAATGTAATTCAAATTCAATCCAAATTAAAGTCCAAAATTCAAATTTCTCAAACATGCAAAATAAAATGTTCAAAGTGTAGAAAATATTCCATAACTAATTATGGTGGTGACCCAACACTTTTGTAAAGTATTTAAATGCCCTTTTGAGAATATAACAGTGGCTTAAACAATTATAATTTCTAAAATATCAAAATAATTTATTTGAGTACCAAACTTTTTGTGGCAGAGGTATAAATAGTAATAATAATTTAGAAACTATTTTTGTATTTTACTTAAACTAAAATATGGTGGAAATTAAATAAAGCAGCAAAAAAATATAAATAAAAAGAAAAGCGAAACATAAAAATAAAAGGAAACGGCCTCCCCCTGGGCTTTGGCCCACTAAGCCATCAGACCGGCCCACCCTCGCTGAACCCTCCTCTCTCTCCCCTGTACACGTGACCAGGTCGCTACAGGGGCTTGGTCGCCGCCGCACCCTCTCGTCGACAGCGCCGGGAGGGGATAAGGGCGCCACGCCCCGACCCCTCGATCCCACCCCCACTCGCTCACCACTCCCCTCGCTCTCTCCGCCTCGCGCCCAAGTGCTAGTTCCCCTTCTCCAGATCCGTCGCCACCCGACTCACTCTGCCGTGGCCACCGGCCAGCTCTCCCCTCGCTCGTTGTGTCCACGAAGACCGTCGTCGTCCACTACGTCCACTACGGAGACGAAAACGGGCCGAAACCCCCTCCTTCGCCGGATCCGCGTCGACCTCGTCCGCTTCGGTCGCCGGCCATCTCCGTCAACTCCGTCGCCTCTGCAGCTCCTAAGCCACCAACGGGCCTCCATGTGCCTCCGTGGTGAGCTGCCCGTCCAACCCATCTGTCCCTCCCCTTCGTTTGGATGCCGTAGGCCGTCGACCCCGAGTTCGTCCGAGATCCCGTGTACGCGTACGCTTACATGTGTGCATCCTGCCACTGCTCTCTGTCCTTGCTGCTGCCTTCGCTTTACCGCCGCCGCCGCTAGCGCTAATGCTTTGCGTTGCCGCTGCTAGCTGCCGCTCCTGCTACCTGATGCTACTGTCGCTGCTACTTGCCCTGCCTGTTGCTGTTGCTGTTGCCGCAAGCAGCTGCTCTGGTGGCTGCCGCTGTTGCCGGCGGTTCCTGCGAGCCCCCGCCGGAGCACCTCGGCCGCGCCCGTCCGTCTCGCGCACGGCCTTGCCTTCCCTGCCGCAGCACCCCCCCCCCCCCCGCCCGCTTGCTACTGCTCTACTGTACTGCTGCTTCCTACTGTAGATGTTGCTAGCTTTTCTATTTCTACAATGACTAAGCCCCTAAACAACCCCTAATTAGCGGTTAAACGGGTGTTAATATGTGTAAAAATAATATGAGTAGGTAGTACACTAGACAAGGCTCAAATGTTTTATTGGACCAAATCCATTTGGTGCGTGGATTAATTCCTAAAAAATCGCAAAATGCTATGTTCAGATAACAGAATTGTGTGTTGCGTGCTGTGTGTGGCCGGCTTGGCCACGGCCGTGTGTGGCCGGCCCTTGTTAGTGCTAGTTTAGGTTAGTAGTAGTTAATTAGTAGTCTATGTATAGATGGCATGTAGCCCCACTAGTTTAGGCCCTGTTTGGTTCATAAGTTTTAGGATTTATTTTAATCCTAACTTATAATTCCCAAGTCCCTAAAAAGTTCAACCTGTTTGGTTCCTGGGACTTAACATGGACTAAAAGACCATATTACAACTATAAGTCCCTATAAGTCCCTCCTTGAGAGTCTTATTTCATAAGTCCTAAATGCCCATTTTAAGTCCCTATAAGTCCCTCCTGTTTGGTTTAGATGTGACTTATAGGGACTTTTTTAAGTCCCTAAATCAATAAGTCGCTGCAAACAAACACCCCCTTAACTTAGTTTGGACTAATTAAATGGCACCTATGACACTTACATGTGGGCCACACATGCCTCTTTGACTAGTCAAATTTGACTTGGTCAATTCGGATTAAACTAAATACAAAAATCTAATAATATTGTTTAAATCTTTGAAAAATCATAGGAATTAAACCGTAGCTCGGATGAAAAAGTTTTCTACATGAAAGTTGCTCAAAACGATGAGACCAATCCGAACACATGGTCCGTTCGCCCGCCACACATCCCTAGCATAGCAAACGTTGAACTTTTCCCCTTCGATTCATCTGTCTGACAGACGTCCGAAACCGGGAATACTTCCCAGGATGTTTCCCCCTTCGCCAGTATCGCCTATCGTTGCGTTAGAACACGTTTAGCTCTGTCTGTTGTACTGTTATGCACTTGCCTGCTATGTATTTACTGTTTCTTCCCCCTCTTCTCTCCGGTAGACCTCGAGACCGATGCTGATGTCTCTGTGATCGACTACGTCGATGACGATCCTTCTTCTTGTCTGAGCAACCAGGCAAGCCCCCCTTTGATCATCCCGATATCGCCCATTCTATACTCTCATGCTTGCATTAGATTTTGCTACTGTTATTGATTGCTCCTATTCTGATGCATAGCCTGTTTTTGTAACCTGCTGTTGTACCTTACCTGCTTATCCTAAACTGCTTAGTATAGGTTGGTTAGTGATCCATTAGTGACCCCCACTTGTCCTTGTTGCCCCTGCTTCATCATCGACGACTCGATCAACGTGATCGACGACCAGAGCCCGACACCTCACGTCACATCACACCCCTTTAGTTGCTCGACTCTGCAGAGCTACTATCGAGTGCCAAGGGTGATCCCTCATAACGCACTCTTGATGATAATTCTGTAGTGTAGCTATTCGGTCGTGGTCATCGAGGGTGATTTCCTCTTTCACCATTCCCGATACGGCTCTGTCGTGCAACACCTCAAGTGTGAACCTCGAGGGTGGTCCCTCTTACGTTCACCTTGATGATTACATTGAGTGGAATCCACCGGGGGTGATTCCTCGGGTTTTCCCCTTGATGTCTGGACACACAGTTACCTTGACTTTACTGGAGACCGTTGTGAGAGCCGGGCGGGCCCGGAGAGCACCCGTGCGATGTGACAGTGGCGGCTGGCTGTTTAGCGGTATCACCTAGGATGGGTGATAGCTCCGGACTTGTCCCGACAGCCGTCACTCCTTTTAATAATGCACTAACAGGTTTGGGTATTTGTTCTGAGTTGGTCTTTGGCCTTTACGCACTAACCACCACGCGAGAATAGTTATGGGCCTCGACGTCGCAGTATCAGCCGAAGTTTTGTCAGACGTCCAGTTCAGCAGTGCGGCACGGTCGGATCATGCTGGCCATCCGAGGCGATGCTGGTATCCACCCTGCTCGCAACGACCCGGAGTGCTGCGGGCGATGGGCCCAAGACCCCGGAGTGCTTAGGATGTAGACCGGCGGGGACCTCTCTGCTGAGCCTAGGTCGGGCTGCGACGTGTTGATCTTCCAAGGGCGGGCATTGACCCCAAAAAGGTGTGTCCGGCCAGAGTGATCGAGCGTGTTGGGTAACATGGTGCACCCCTGCAGGGAAGATCTTTACTCGAATACCGTGTCCTCGGTAATGGACGTTCAGACTTGTATCCTGATCTTATACAACTAGAAATGGATACTTGATATGTGATGGATATGTGGCTCCGGGATTGCTTTCTCGCAGGGAGTCGAGGAAGGATCTCTGGGCATTAATGTTACAACATGCTTGTTAATTATAAACTGCTATTCTTTACTCTTCTACATGCTGCAAGATGCTCGGAGCTGCGTGAAGATGCTAGTCTTCGATAGGCTAGGCCCTCCCCCTCTATTCTGGCATTCTGCAGTTTAGTCCACAGATACAAACCTTCCATTTGATACCAGTGCATACTTAGTATAAATCTGATGCTTGCGAGTACTTTGGATGAGTACTCACGGTTGCTTTGCTACCCCCTTTTCCCCCTTCTTTCTTCTTTTCGGTTGATGCAACCAGATGGTGGATCCATGGAGCCAGATGCCACCCCCGCTGACTACTACCTTCTACTACGTGGAGCTCACCGACGACCAGGAGTAGTTAGGAGGTCCCAGGCAGGAGGCCTTGCCTCTTCGATCGTTGTTGTTTGTGCTAGCCTTCTTAAGGCAAAAACTTGTTTAACTTATGTCTGTACTCAGATATTGTTGCTTCCGCTGACTCGCTTGTGTATCGAGCTTTTGTATTCGAGCCCTCGAGGCCCCTGGCTTGTAATATGAAGCTTGTATGTCTTTCTTTTGTGTTTAGAGTTGTGTTGTGATATCTTCCCGTGAGTCCCTGATCTTGATCGTACACGTTTGCGTGTATGATTAGTGTACGATTGAATCGGGGGCGTCACAAGTTGGTATCAGAGCCGACTGCCTGTAGGATCCCCCTTTCCAACTCCTTGGCCGAAGTTGAGTCTAGTCTTTGGAAAAACTGATTTACTAACATGGTTGTGTGGCTTATCGGCCCACGTCGTTATTGGGTGGTATTAGGATCTTTTACTCCTTGTCTATACTCTAGGACTCTGATCTTTCTTCTACTCGGGACAAATGATTTTGCTAACTCTATCCTAGGTTCTCGTGATCACATCCATCCGGAGATTTGTACTATGGCTTTCTTGAATTGAGGGTCAAGTTCTGCTTCGCCTTATTCACTGACCTCAGGATCCTCTTATCGAGGGCACCCTGCATCGTCACTTGCTAATCCCTTGCTCCAGAGGTTTTCATTGAAGCTGATGTAGCCTTTGCTATGTTCCATTGTTGTAGCCTTCCATCGCGTGCATGCGTGCCGCCTGGTATGTCTACTATGTTACTCTTATCCGAACTCATGCGAGCAGCGTATAATTTGCCCCGCATATGTATCGGTTTGTCTTCAATGACTACCGTTTTGTACATACCGCGCCTTTGCTCATTGTTCTATTTACATCATCAATGACTCCATACACTTGCTCCACCCCTTGCTAAAATTACCACCTGTTGCTTTTAAGCAGGATGGTTAGACCCACTAGTTGTGGTCGTGGTGGCGACAGTCCACCACCTCCCGAATACATTGCCTGAATGATACAACAGTTTGATGTTGAATCGCCAGTTCATGATACGAGTCATGGCTCAGTTTCTGTACCCCAATATGAATCAGCAACCCTCCCCAGAGACTCTGCAAGACTTTGTGCGTCTCAACCATGTCATCCACCGCAGCTCAACTCAGCCCCTTGATGCTGATGACTGACTCCCTGACATCACTTTCAAGTTGGAGTCTGCTAATGTAGCCCCTACCGACTATGTCACCTTCGCGGCCTATTACTTGAAAGGCCCCACTGCTCAAATCGTAAGACACCCACATGTGTTCCTTACGTGTTGGAACCGCCATCACTTGACCAGAATTCCAAGCTGCATTCCGCAGGCCAATGTCGAACCACCTTGGTTAGTCCCAACGTCCCCCGTTGAACTTGAAAGGTTGGAATTCCATGTTTCCCCCATTGTTTTGAAGTCATCCACATCGACCTCATTCCGGGAATGGAATGGTCGAAAACATATACCACTTCTGTCATTTGCGTAACTAAATTCGTCCATCTATTACATCCTTCAAATGAGATAGTAAGCTACCATGCTCATCTTGTTCGTAACGCCGAAGCACGGATTTATTCCTTGCATGCGTTAAAACGATTCTCCTCTTGTGAGAATTGAGAATTGAAAACGCTCCAGCCGTTTGTGAATTCCAGGATGTCTTTCCAAAAGAACTACCTAGTCCATGATATTGAACGTGTTGAAGTTAAGTTTGCACTGAATTTGTGGCAGCATTTCCTTCTTGGTAATCATTGCGAGATCTTCACCGATCATCAAAGTCTGAAGTATCTGTTACTCAGCTAGATCTGGATCTCCGTCAACAGCGATGTATGGAAACAATCACAGACTATGAGTATGGTATTTCTTATACCCCTGGCAAGGTTATTGTCATGATCGATGCCCTGAGTCACAAGTCTTATTGTGACAACCCCATGGCTTATAAAGCCGAACCCCTGCAAGATGATCTCACTTACATAGAGCATCCAAATCAAGTTCTCGTTCAAGCTGAACGTCGTACTCGTCTGAGGGCTTTCAAAATTCTAAAAGTTTAGTGGTCAAATCCTTTTGAAGATGAAGCCACTTGGGAGCTCGAGGATCGTCTTCGTGATGAATACCCTGCTTTGTTTCTGTCTACCTCCTAAAATCTCGGGACGAGATTTCTTGTAGTGGAGGAGATTTGTAACGCCCGGAGAATCAAGTTACAATAATCCCCGTTAGTGGTGCCATATCACCAACATCACAGTTGCTAATCCTCACTTGATCCAAATCGTAATTCAAATTGAAGTCCAAAATTTAAATTTCTCAAACATGCAAAATAAAATGTTCAAAGTGTAGAAAATATTCCATAACTAATTATGGTGGTGACCCAACACTTTTGTAAAGTATTTAAATGCCCTTTTGAGAATAAAACAGTGGCTTAAACAATTATATAGATGCCTTTTATAATTTCTAAAATATCAAAATAATTTATTTGAGTACCAAACTTTTTGTGGCAGAGGTATAAATAGTAATAATAATTTAGAAACTATTTTTGTATTTTACTTAAACTAAAATATGGTGGAAATTAAATAAAGCAGCAAAAAATATAAATAAAAAGAAAAGCGAAACATAAAAATAAAAGGAAACGGCCTCCCCCGGGCTTTGGCCCACTAAGCCATCAGACCGGCCCACCCTCGCTGAACCCTCCTCTCTCTCCCCTGTACACGTGACCAGGTCGCTACAGGGGCTTGGTCGCCGCCGCACCCTCTCGTCGGCAGCGCCGGGAGGGGATTAGGGCGCCACGCCCCGACCCCTCGATCCCACCCCCACTCGCTCACCACTCCCCTCGCTCTCTCCGCCTCGCGCCCAAGCGCTCGTTCCCCTTCTCCAGATTCGTCGCCGCCCGGCTCACTCTGCCGTGGCCACCAGCCAGCTCTCGCCTCGCTCGTTGTGTCCACGAAGACCATCGTCGTCCACTACGTCCACTACGGAGACGAAAACGGGCCGAAACCCCCTCCTTCGCCGGATCCGCGTCGACCTCGTCCGCTTCGGTCGCCGGCCATCTCCGTCAACTCCGTCGCCTCTGCAGCTCCTAAGCCACCAACGGGCCTCCGTGTGCCTCCGTGGTGAGCTGCCCGTCCAACCCATCTGTCCCTCCCCTTCGTTTGGATGCTGTAGGCCGTCGTCCCCGAGTTCGTCCGAGATCCCATGTACGCGTACGCGTACATGTGTGCATCCTGCCACTGCTCTCTGTCCTTGCTGCTGCCTTCGCTTTGCCGCCGCCGCCGCTAGCGCTAATGCTTTGCGTTGCCGCTGCTAGCTGCCGCTCCTGCTACCTGATGATACTGTCGCTGCTACTTGCCCTGCCTGTTGTTGTTGCTGCTGCCGCAAGCAGCTGCTCTGGTGGCTGCCGCTGTCGCCGGCGGTTCCTGCGAGCCCCCGCCGGAGCACCCCGGCCGCGCCCGCCCGCTTGCTACTGCTCTACTGTACTGCTGCTTCCTACTGTAGATGTTGCCCCTAAACAACCCCTAATTAGCGGTTAAACAGTTGTTAATATGTGTAAAAATAATATGAGTAGGTAGTACACTATACAAGGCTCAAATGTTTCTATTGGACCAAATCCATTTGGTGCGTGGATTAATTACTACAAAAATCGCAAAATGCTATGTTCAGAGAACAGAATTGTGTGTTGCGTGCTGTGTGTGGTGTGTGTGGCCGGCTTGGCCACGGCCGTGTGTGGCCGGCCCTTGTTAGTGCTAGTTTAGGTTAGTACTCCCTCCGTTCCAAAATAGATGACTTAACTTTGTACTAACTTTAGTATAAAGTTGGGTCATCTATTTTGGAACGGAGGGAGTAGTAGTTAATTAGTAGTCTATTACGGATGGCATGTGATCCCACTAGTTTAACTTAGTTTGGACTAATTAAATGGCACCTATGACACTTACATGTGGGCCACACATGCCTCTTTGACTAGTCAAATTTGACTTGGTCAATTCGGATTAAACTAAATACAAAAATCTAAGAATATTGTTTAAGTCTTTGAAAAATTGTAGGAATTAAACCGTAGCTCGGATGAAAAAGTTTTCTACATGAAAGTTGCTCAAAACGACGAGACGAATCCGAACACATGGTCCATTCGCCCGCCAAACATCCCTAGCATAGCAAACGTTGAACTTTTCCCCTCCGGTTCATCTGTCTGACAGACGTCCGGAACCGGGAATACTTTCCCGGATGTTCCCCCCTTCGCCAGTATCGCCTAGCGCTACGTTAGAACACGTCTAGCTCTGTCTGTTGTCTTGTTATGCACTTGTCTGCTATGTATTTACTGTTTCTTCCCCCTCTTCTCTCCGGTAGACCCCGAGACCGATGCTGATGTCCCTGTGATCGACTACGTCGATGACGACCCTTCTTCTTGTCTGAGCAACCAGGCAAGCCCCCCTTTGGTCATCTCGATATCGCCCATTCTATACTCTCATGCTTGCATTAGATTTTGCTACTGTTATTGATTGCTCCTATTCTGATGCATAGCCTGTTTTTGTAACCTGCTGTTGTACCTTACCTGCTTATCCTAAACTGCTTAGTATAGGTTGGTTAGTGATCCATTAGTGACCCCCACTTGTCCTTGTTGCCCATGCTTCATCATCGACGACTCGATCAACGTGATCGACGACCAGAGCCCGACACCTCACGTCACATCACACCCCTTTAGTTGCTCGACTCTGCAAAGCTACTATCGAGTGCCAAGGGTGATCCCTCATAACGCACTCTTGATGATAATTATGTAGTGTAGCTATTCGGTCGTTGTCATCGAGGGTGATTTCCTCTTTCACCATTCCCGATACGGCTCTGTCGTGCAACACCTAAAGTGTGAACCTCAAGGGTGGTCCCTCTTACGTGCACCTTGATGATTACATTGAGTGTGAACACCCGCTGACTACTACCTTCTACTACGTGGAGCCCGCCGACGACCAGGAGTAGTTAGGAGGTCCCAGGCAGGAGGCCTTGCCTCTTCGATCGTTGTTGTTTGTGCTAGCCTTCTTAAGGCAAAAACTTGTTTAACTTATGTCTGTACTCAGATATTGTTGCTTCCGCTGACTCGCTTGTGTACCGAGCTTTTGTATTCGAGCCCTCGAGGCCCCTGGCTTGTAATATGAAGCTTGTATGTCTTTCTTTTGTGTTTAGAGTTGTGTTGTGATATCTTCCCGTGAGTCCCTGATCTTGATCGTACACGTTTGCGTGTATGATTAGTGTACGATTGAATCAGGGGCGTCACATTTTCGCTTCGGGTAGCTCTTTGGTTGGCGACTATCGCCGTATTTGTCTGCGGTGTTGAGTACTTTGCTCCATCTCATTCTGAGTGCGTCTTCCGCTGTTTTGAGCTTCCGCTTCTGCTTCTTCAGACTACGTGCAGTGGCGACGAGCCTTTTGTGGAGGTTCTTTTGCTCCAACGATGTGTCCGGTGTGAGATCGTCCGGACTGTTATCTTCGCTGGGGACGGATTGTTTATCCAAGTTATCCTGTTCGGATGGTTGCTCGAGGGCATGTTCGTCGTCCACCAGTACGCCCTGCTCTATGCCTGGGTCTGTATGGGTGCTGTCTTTGTCGAGGCGGGACTTTGAGCGGCGCTTGCATCGCCGTTTTGACTGCTTTTCGAGGCAATTGTCCTTCGCAGCGTCCCGTTGCTCCTCATTATCGCTTTCTTTAGGTGTATCCACCATATATACATCGTGAGTTGAGGTGGTCTTCCAGTGCCCTGTAGGCGCTGGTTCTTGGTCATCACCGGCATCGCCGTCCATACCGTCGATGTCTTCGGAGTCAAAGTCGAGCATGTCGGTTAAATCATCGACAGTGGCTACAAAGTGGGTGGTGGGTGGGCGTTGAATTCCTTCGTCATCCGTGTCCCAACCTTCCTGACCATAGTCCGGCCAAGGCTCTCCTGATAAAGAGAGAGACTTTAGCGAGTTCAGGATGTCGCCGAAGGGCGAGTGCGAAAAGATGTCCGTGGCAGGGAACTCCATAACAGGCGCCCAACCGGATTCGATTGGCAGGGGCGCGGAAGGTTCGGAGTCCGGAGAGGAGTCCGGCACCTTCGAGTCACGAGCTTCGCAAAGGACAGGGTTGATATTCGGCTCTATCGCCTTAGAGGTAGCAGCCCTCGAGGCGGTGTCCATCCACCCGTCCTCGATTGACGCAGTTGGCTCCGAGCTAAGGGTCGGAGCGGACACTTGTGCGACCTCCAGGGAACTGTCCGGCAGCAGAGCTAGATCATGCCCATTGTGACAGTGCGGCGCGCTTGGCCGTGGCTCAAACCCGTCGAAGATCAAGTCTCCGCGGACATCAGCCGTGTAGTTCAAACTTCCAAATCTGACCTGATGGCCAGGGGCGTAGCTTTCAATCTGCTCCAGATGGCCTAGCGAACTGGCCTGCAGTGCAAAGCCGCCGAATACGAAGATCTATCCGGGGAGAAAAGTCTCACCCTGGACCGCGTCGTTGTTGATGATCGAAGGAGCCATCGGGCCTAAAGGTGACGACACAGAGGAACTCTCAATGAAAGCACCAATGTCGGTGTCAAAACCGGCGGATCTCGGATAGGGGGTCCCGAACTGTGCGTCTAGGCGGATGGTAACAGGAGACAAGGGACACGATGTTTTTACCCAGGTTCGGGCCCTCTCGATGGAGGTAAAACCCTACTCCTGCTTGATTAATATTGATGATATGGATAGTACAAGAGTAGATCTACCACGAGATCAGAGAGGCTAACCCTAGAAGCTAGCCTATGGTATGATTGGTGTTTGTCCTACGGACTAAAACCCTCCGGTTTATATAGACACTGAGAGGGCTAGGGTTACACCGAGTCGGTTACAATGGTAGGAGATCTACATATCCGTATTGCCAAGCTTGCCTTCCACGCCAAGGAAAGTCCCATCCGGACATGGGACGAAGTCTTCAATCTTGTATCTTCATAGTCTAGGAGTCTGGCCAAAGATGATAGTCGGCTATCCGGACACCACCTAGTCCAGGACTCCCTCAGCCACCGACGTACTTCTTCCTCCTATATATACCCACGTACCCCGAAAACATCTAGGGAGCCAACGAAAAATAATTCCCACCGCTGTAACCTTCTGTATCCGCGAGATCCCATCTTGGAGCCTTCGCCGGTGCTCCGCCGGAGGGGGAATCGACCATGGAGGGCTTCTACATCAACACCATAGCCCCTCCGATGAGTTGTGAGTAGTTTACCACAGACCTTCGGGTCCATATTTATTAGCTAGATGACTTCTTCTCTCTTTTTGGATCTCAATACAATGTTCACCCCCTCTCTTGTGGAGATCTATTCGATGTGAACTCTTTTTGCGGTGTGTTTGTCGAGATCGGATGAATTGTGGGTTTATGATCAAGTTTATCTATGAGAAATATTTGAATCTTCTCTGAATTCTTTTATGTATGATTGAGTTATCTTTGCAAGTCTCTTCGAATTATCAGTTTGGTTTGGCCTACTAGATTGATCTTTCTTGCCATGGGAGAAGTGCTTAGCTTTGGGTTCAACCTTGCGGTGTCCTTACCCAGTGACAGAAAGGATTGCAAGGCACGTATTGTATTGTTGCCATCGAGGATAAAAAGATGGGGTTTATATCATATTGCTTGAGTTTATCCCTCTACATCATGTCATCTTTCTGAATGCGTTACTCTGTTCTTATGAACTTAATACTCTAGATGCATGCTGGATAGCGGTCGATGTGTGGAGTAATGGTAGTAGATGCAGGCAGGAGTCGGTCTACTTGTCGCGGACGTGATGCCTATATACATGATCATGCCTAGATAATCTCATAATTATTCACTTTTCTATCAATTGCTCGACAGTAATTTGTTCACCCACCGTTATACTTATGCTATCTTGAGAGAAGCCACTAGTGAAACCTATGGCCCCCGGGTCTATCCTTTATCATATAAGCTTTCAACCTAATTTTATTTGCATCTTCACTTTTTGCATCTATATTATAAAATACCAAAAATATATTTATCTTACCATACTATCTCTACCAGATCTCACTTTCGCAAGTGGCCGTGAAGGGATTGACAATCCCTTTATTGCGTTGTTTGCGAGTTCTTTGTTTGTTTCTGTAGGTGTGTGGGACTTTTGAGGAGCCTCCTACTGGATTGATACGTTGGTTCTCAAAAATCGAGGGAAATACTTACGCTACTATTGGTGCATCACCCTTTCCTCTTCAGGGAAAACCAACACAAGCTCAAGACGTAGCAGTTCACCTTTGTTTCCCCAATTCTCTCTAGCCTTTTTCTGATGGTATATGATGGATGGCTTCCAATTGATGCGTCAATTTGTTTTTTGTCTTGTAACATGCGTTTGTTTCGTGCACTTGCTGAATGTTCAAGGGGGTTGTGGCTTGTGTCGGACAGAAAGTGCCAAACTTGGAACTGAAACTTGTTTGTAGTGGACCTGGAGCTTAGTTCTTCAAGTATAACCTTTTAAAGAAAAAGTCAATGCACCTTATTGTTAAATTTTTTGTTTGGCCAACTATTTTAAGCACTGTTGGTACGACATGAACTGGACTTCTTGTGCCGAAATCTGTGAACCGCGTATTTTTATATAAAAAAAATCTTGGTTCTGTTCTAGAGCAAAATGATCTAGTGGTAGTAGTAGAAGTTCTGAGCATTTAGTTGTTTGTCTATTAAAAAAAGTTCAACTAAAAAGAAGTGCAAGCCACTTTGGTGCTGAAATGTGACATTGCCATGGCTGATTGTTCTGAATGGTTCACCCACACCCAATGGGCATGTTTAAATGCAATGCAAGTGCAAATTTGAAACTTTAAAGGAACTGCACTTTTTGCAAGAGAGAGATAGCACCTTTTTTACATGTCTGATAGTAGTTGCTTCAAATTTTAATACAATTAGCCTGAAATCACAGGTAAGTTGCCCCCTGTGGGTTTACTCTTTTCGGAAACAGCATGATCCACGGCTCATACATGCATGAACTATTTTTTGTGGCTATATACTTGAAGTCTTGAAGTACATATGGCATAGTTTCTTTTTCAAGTTCTTACAGGAAATTGTGCCTTTTGCCCAATTGCTTATCTATGTGTGAAAGGAGCTAAACCAAGTTTTTACAAGTATCCCCAGTCATTTAGGGTCTGTTTGGATAGTGTCCACACTGAATCGTGTCTGGCTTGGAGCCTCCCTAAACTGTGCCTGGACAGTGTTTGGTTGTTGTCCTGGCACTGTTTCCCTGCCTCGTTAAGCGGAGAGGGGTGTGCAAGTTTTGTCACCTATTTTTTGTTACATATACTGAACTGCACTTTAAAGGAACAACATCACCACAAGTTAGTTTGAATTGGCAACCCTTGTTTGTTCATGTCAAAAGAGAGAGAGAAGGAAACTCTTGTTTGAAGGGGCATCACAATACTTGTGATGATGTTGCTGCTGCTGTACTCATTGTATTCACTGCTACTGCTGTACTACTTGTGATGATGATGATGCTCTGCTACTTGTGATTTTGTCAAGTGATGCTGCTGCTACTTGTGATCTTCTGAAATGACCCCTTTCTCCTGAAATGTTGATTAATTTCCGTTTCGGTTGAGAATGGGGCACTCCTAGGTCAAGAAAATTAGCAAAGGTCATGCCCAATTTTCTTGACCTAGAAGGTGCCCGATTCTCAATCGAAAGAGGCCTTGGAAAGAGGCCTTGGAAAGCTACTCCTACTAGCTAGATGGAGATTTGTGCTCTACTGTGGCACACACTAGTTAATTAATTAACCAAAACTAATCTCTGGTCAAAATGATGGGCTGATCATGATTAAATGATAGGAGAGGGATGCATGGCAGTGGCACCCATTGGAGCCATACATATATACAAAGCTATAAAAAGATTATACAATAGTAGTGACTAGTGCTTTAGTGGTTGGATTAGTTTAGTATTTTTTTCACATACTCACACACCCTCGCTTGCCATGTGTGTGAGAGAGAGAGTGAGAGGAGACAAGAAGAAGGGGGTTAGGAAGATGCTGCCTGCTCATCAAAGCTAACCATCTCCCCCTTTTCACCCCTTTTCCTTTAGGTTGTGCACAAATCCACTGCCACTGCCCTGATTAAATTATCTTAGACCTTGAGAACATGGACTTGGACCTTACACACAAACTAACAGGTTCCATCCCAAAACACCTAGGCAATATCACAAACATCTCTCAATTGTTCCTTGACAATAACCAACTTTTTCGCGACATTCCTCGAGAATTAGGTTATTTGGTCAACTTAGAGATCCTGTTCCTTGATAATAACCAACTTTTTGACCAAACTTTTTTCCTATTTAGAGCGAACATGGGCCACAACGATGAGGTCGGTGGTTCGGGCAAGGCATTCTAGGAGCTGTCCCAGGAGATGGAGGAAGAACCTCACTGCTATGAGGACGCCACGGAAGACACCGATCCCGACTACACAACCCCTAGTGGCGTCGGGGATGACACCACTGATGGTGCCACCGAGGATGCCACCACTGATGATGGCAGCGCATGCACAGATGGCAGCCAACCGAAGAGGCAATGGAAGGACCGGCGCCCGAACATGCTCGGCACTGTCAAGCAGGAATTTACTGAAGTGTCCTCGAGTGGGCATCCAACGGCGCCCAAATAATTAGTCAGTGGGTACTCGGGACAACACGGGTGCATTCTCCGGAGCACCGTCTCGATCAACACCGACAACCTAAGGCATCATGATCAAGGGAGTTTGCGCAACCTCCTCTTCACGAAGCTGCACGAACGATACAAGTTCCCCGGTGACTTCGCAAACACACGCCTCTTAGGGAATAAAGTGAACAGTGCCGCCCTCACGAAGATGAGCGCGACCCTGGCTACTTGGAGAGCCGCGGTGAGGAGAAGGATTCTAAGAGGTGATTGTTGGGTAACGTAGTAATTTCAAAAAAAATCCTACACACACGCAAGATCATGGTGATGCATAGCAATGAGAGGGGAGAGTATTGACCACGTACCCTCGTAGACCGAAAGCGGAAGCGTTAGCACAACGCGGTTGATGTAGTCGTACGTCTTCACAATCCGACCGATCAAGTATCGAACGCACGGCACCTCCGAGATCAACACACGTTCAGCTCGATGACATCCCTCAAAGTCCGATCTAGCCGAGCTTCGAGGGAGAGCTTCGTCAGTACAACGGCGTGGTGACGATGATGATGCTCTACCGACGTAGGGCTTTGCCTAAGCTCCGCTATGATATTATCGAGGTGGAATATGGTGGAGGGGGGCACCACACACGGCTAATAGATCTCAAGGATCAATTATTGTCTAGAGGTGCCCTCCTGGCCCCTTATATAAAGGAGCAAGGGGGAGGGGGCAGCCGGCCAGGAGGGGGCGCACCAGGAGGACTCCTACTCCCACCGGGAGTAGGACTTCCTCCTTTCCTTGTCCAAGTAGGAGAGGGGGAAGGAAGGGGAGAGAGGAGAGGAAGGAAAGGGGGGTGCCGCCCCCCTCCTTGTCCTATTCAGACTAGAGGGGGAGGAGGCGCGTGGCCTGCCCTGGCCGCCCCGCCTCTACTCCACTTTGGGCCCATGAGGCCCATTAACCCCCTGAGGGGTTCCGGTAACCCCCCGGTACTCCGGTATACATCCGATAACCTCCGGAACCATTCCGGTGTCCGAATATAGTCGTCCAATATATCAATCTTCATGTCTCGACCATTTCGAGACTCCTCGTCACATCCGTTATCACATCCGGGGCTCTGAACTACCTTAGATGCATCAAAACATGTAAACTCATAATATAACCATCATCTAACTTTAAGTGTGCGGACCCTACGGGTTCGAGAACTATGTAGACATGACCAAGACACGTCTCTGGTCAATAACCAATAGCGGAACCTAGATGTTCATATTGGCTCCCACATATTCTACGAAGATCTTTATCGGTCAAACCGCATAACAACATACGTTGTTCCCTTTGTCATTGGTATGTTACTTGCCCGAGATTCGATCGTCGGTATCTCAATACGTAGTTCAATCTCGTTACCGGCAAGTCTCTTTACTCGTTACATAATGCATCATCTCGTAACTAACTCATTAGCTACATTGCTTGCAAGGCTTATAGTGATGTGCATTACCGAGAGGGCCCATAGATACCTCTCCGATAATCAGAGTGACAAATCCTAATCTCGAAATACGCCAACTCAACATGTACCTTTGGAAACACCTGTAGAGCTCCTTTATAATCACCCAGTTACGTTGTGACGTTTGGTAGCACACAAAGTGTTACTCCGGTAAACGGGAGTTGCATAATCTCATAGTTGTAGGAACATGTATAAGTCATGAAGAAAGCAATAGCAACATACTAAACGATCAAGTGCTAAGCTAATGGAATGGGTCAAGTCAATCACATCATTCTCCTAATGATGTGATCCCGTTAATCAAATGAAAACTCATGTCCATGGTCAGGAAACACAACCATCTTTGATTAACGAGCTAGTCAAGTAGAGGCATACTAGTGACATTGTGTTTGTCTATGTATTCACACATGTATTATGTTTCCGGTCAATACAATTCTAGCATGAATAATAAACATTTATCATGATATAAGGAAATAAATAATAACTTTATTATTGCCTCTAGGGCATATTTCCTTCAGTCTCCCACTTGCACTAGAGTCAATAATCTAGATTACATAGTAATGATTCTAACACCCATGGAGCCTTGGTGCTGATCATGTTTTGCTCGTGGAAGAGGCTTAGTCAACGGGTCTGCAACATTCAGATCTGTATGTATCTTGCTAATCTTTATGTCTCCCAACTGGACTTGGTCCCAGATGGAATTGAAGCGTCTCTTGATGTGCTTGGTCCTCTTGTGAAATATGGATTCCTTTGCCAAGGCAATTGCACCAGTATTGTCACAGAAGATTTTCATTGGTCCCGATGCACTAGGTATGACACCTAGATTGGATATGAACTCCTTCATGCAGACTCCTTCATTTGTTGCTTCCGAAGCAGCTATGTACTCCGCTTCGCATGTAGATCCCGCCACGACGCTTTGTTTAGAACTACACCAACTGACAGCTCCACCATTTAATATAAACACGTATCCGGTTTGCGATTTAGAATCGTCTAGAGCAGTGTCAAAGCTTGCATCGACATAACCATTTACGACTAGCTCTTTGTCACCTCCATAAACGAGAAACATATCCTTAGTCCTTTTCAGGTATTTCAGGATATTCTTGACCGCTGTCCAGTGATCCCCTCCTGGATTACTTTGGTGCCTCCCTGCTAAACTTATTGCTAAGCATACATCAGGTCTGGTACACAGCATTGCATACATGATAGAGCCTATGGCTGAAGCATAGGGAACATCTTTCATTTTCTCTCTATCTTCTGCTGGGGTCGGGCATTGAGTGTGACTCAACTTCACACCTTGTAATACAGGCAAGAACCCTTTCTTTGCTTGATCCATTTTGAACTTTTTCAAAACTTTATCAAGGTATGTGCTTTGTGAAAGTCCAATTAAGTGTCTTGATCTATCTCTATAGATCTTGATGCCTAATATATAAGCAGCTTCACCGAGGTCTTTCATTGAAAAACTTTTATTCAAGTATCCTTTTATGCTATCCAGAAATTCTATATCATTTCCAGTTAACAATATGTCGTCTACATATAATATCAGAAATGCTACAGAACTCCCACTCACTTTCTTGTAAATACAGGCTTCTCGAAAAGTCTGTATAAAACCATATGCTTTGATCACACTATCAAAGCGTTTACTCCAACTCCGAGAGGCTTGCACCTGTGTGACGCCCTCGATTCAATTGTACACTAATCATACACGCAAATGTATACGATCAAGATCAAGGACTCACGGGAAGATATCACAACACAACTCTAGACACAAATTAAAATAATACAAGCTTTATATTACAAGCCAGGGGCCTCGAGGGCTCGAATACATAAGCTCGAATACACAAGTCAGCGGAAACAACAATATCTGAGTACAGACATAAGTTAGACAAGTTTGCCTTAAGAAGGCTAGCATAAAAACATCTACGATCGAAAAAGGCAAGGCCTCTTGCCTGGGAGCCTCCTAACTACTCCTGGTCGTTAGCGGTCTCCACGTAGTAGTAGGCACCGGCGGTGGCATCTGGCTCCTGGGCTCCGACATCTGGCTGCATCAACCGAAAGAAAAAGAAAGGGGGAAGGGGGAGCAAAGCAACCGTGAGTACTCATCCAAAGTACTCGCAAGCAAGGATCTACACTACATATGCAACATTATCAAAGGAAGGTTGTATATGTGGACTGGGCTGCAGAAATGCCAGAATAGAGAGAAGGCCTAGTCCTATCAAAGACTAGCATCTTCTGGAAACCACCATCTTGCAGCAAACAGGAGGGAGTAGAGTAGCATAAAGTAAAGTAGTAGTAGTGTTATCAACCTCGGCCAGAGATCCTTTCTCGACTCCCCGCGAGAAAGCAATCCCAGAGCCATACTATCCAGTTATCACCTCATCACCATCCAATTCTCAACACAAGTATCCAGTTCTAGTTGTATCGATCGGGATACAACTTCAAGTGTCCGTTACCATAGGACATGCTATCGATAGATGTTTTCTTCCCTGCAGGGGTGCACCAACTTACGCACCACGCTCGATTAACTCCGGCCGGACACACTTTCCTGGGTCATGCCCGGCCTCGGCCAAACAATACGCCGCAACCCGACCTAGGCTTAATAGAGAGGCCGGCATGCCGAACTAAACTTATGCCCCCAGGGGGTCATGGGCCATCTCCCCGGGAACTCCTGCACGTTGCATGCGCGGCCGGTGAGCAGACCTAGCTACCTCCTTTAAAAAGGAAGGTGCTTACCAGTCCAACCCGGCGCGCGCCGCTCAGTCGCTGACGTCTAGTAAGCTTCGGCTGATGTATACGACGCAGAACGCCCATACTATGCCCACGTGATGGTTAGTGCTATCATGCCAGAGGCCCCTCGGATCAAATATCCAAATCGTAGTGGATTAGGAACACGCGGTAACAAGCAGAGACTCACAAAAGATGTGACCCCGTTGCCCCGTCTCAAGGACTTGCGGCAAGGGCTAAGAATGCCCGGCCATGCCTCGTCATTATCTCACGGGCACCTTCCAGGTCAACCCGACTCCACATCACTCGCAATTATGCTCGCGCGGGTACCCCTCAGGGTCGACCCGTCTTTAATAACATGGTTCAGTGTAAAGTCATAGTAATCATAGTAAGTGTTTGTCTAAACATCAAGGGGGAAAACCCGAGGAATCACCCCCGGTGAATTCCACTCGATGTAATCATCAAGGTGAACATAAGAGGATTCACCCCCGAGGTTCACACTTGAAGGGTTGCACGACAGAGTCGTATCGGAAGTGGTTAAGGCGGAATCACCCTCTATAACCACGACCGAATAGCTACACTACAGGGTTAACATCAGAAGTGTTGTAGAGGTCTCACCCTCAGCACTCGATAGTAACCCAGCAGTGTCGAGCAACTAAGGGGAAAGTGATGTGCGGTGCCGGGGCCTGGTCTTCAATCCCGTTGATCGGGTCTTCGATGATGAAGCAGGGGCAACAAGGACAAGGTGGGGGTCACTGATGGATCACTAACCAACCTATACTAAGCAGTTTAGGATAAGCAGGTAAGGTACAATAGCAGATACAAAAGCAGGCTATGCATCAGAATAGGAGTCATCAATAACAGTATCAAAATCTAATGCAAGCATGAGAGAATGAAATGGGCGATATCGGGATGATCAAAGGGGCGGCTTGCCTGGTTGCTCTGGCAAGGAGGGGTCATCGTCGACGTAGTTGATCACAAGGGCGGCATCGGTCTCGGGGTCTACCGGAGAGAAGAGGGGGAAGAAACAGTAAATATAAAGCAAACATAGCATAACAGGACAACAGCAGAGCTAGACGTGTTCTAACGCGGTGCTACACGATACCGGCGAGGGGGGAAGTCAACCGGGAATGTTTTCCCAGTTCCGGACCTGTGTCAGACAGATGACTGGAGGGGGAAAGTTCCATGTTCAGCATGCTAGGGGCATGTGACAGATGAACGGACTGCATATTCGGATTCGTTGGATTTTTCTGGGCAACTTTCATATAGAAAACATTTTCATCGGAGTTACGGTTTAAATTCTATGATTTGTCAAAGATTAAACCATATTCTGGAATTATTAATATTAACAGAAAAGGAATATGACGTCAGCATGACGCAATGCTGACGTCAGCAGGTCAACAGGTCGGCTGACCAGTCAAACCAGATAGGTGGCGCCCACGTGTCAGCCACTGTAAGCTTAAAAGTGGATTAAACTAATCTAACAGGCTAATTAGAGGGGTGGGCCCTTGGTGTCAGTGACTAACTAATTACTAATTAATTCACAGATTTTAATTAACAGATTTATTTATTTTTAAAACGTTTAAGCTAGCGGGGCCCGCATGTCAGTGGGTCAGAGTGCCTAGTCAGCATGTTGACTGGTCAAACCAGTCAAGGGGGACCCGTGGGGCCCAGCGTCAGTGGCACAGATGGCCCACCTGCCAGGCCACATCGGCGATGGCGCCGGAGACAGCTCTGGCGACCCAAAACACGGCGGCGCGTGCGGGAGGGGCTCGGGTTTCGTTGTCCGGCGACCAAATCGACGGCGGTTGGTTGCGTTCGAACGGGAACAACGTCCCGCGTCAATATGTGGACTTAGTGCGAGCTAAAACAGATGGAGTCGAGCGCTAGGTCGTTGGCGGCAGACGCCGGAATCGGGCGTTGGTGGCTACGGTGATGTGGGGCGCGACAAGCGATGCGAAGAGCATATTTGAGCTCCTACGAGCCCCGGGAGCTCGGCTACGAGCTCGGATGCGAGCTCGGGCCACGGTGGCCACGACGGTGAGGTGATCTACGACGGCGAGCTCACGGCAACGGCGACGAGCTAGCTAGGGCAAACCACGCGGTGTGAGGAGAAGAATGGAGGGAGGGAGGAGCTCACCGAGCGGCTACGAAAAGCCTGCGACAGCTTAGGAGCGCAGAGGTGGCCGGAAACAGCAGCGGTCACCGGCGACAGAGAAGATGGGGACGAGCTCGATCCCGACCGTGCGGTCGTTCCCAAGCTCGATGGCGAGGCGTAATCGAGGTAGAGGTCGACGGCGCATCTCATGGACGTGCTGGCGAGGCGCGGGATGGGCGGTGGCCGCGGTGGTGGTAGACAGCGGCGACGACGGCGCGCGGGAGATCCAGATCGGGACGAGAGGAGAGGAAGAGGTGAGCGAGTGAGGCAGGGAGCGGGCAAGTGGATGGAGGTGGGTGGGGGAGGAGGCCCGAGGCGTCGGGGCGCTGGCGGCCTTATCCTCATCGACGGCGAGGTGGTCCGGCGGCGACGCGCGGGCGCCCGCCCTTGGTCGGTTGAACAGGGGGAGGGGAGAGCGACCAGGGAGGTGGGCCGTCTAGGTTGGGCCGGCTGGTCCGGATGGGCCAAGGCCCAGGGAGGCAGGGGCTTCCTTTCCTCTTTTCTTTTTCTTCTAAAACTTTTCTGTTTTCATTTAAGGGTAGCCTTTTGCATTTTCTTTTGCAGTAATTATCTTTTGCAAAAATGTGCCACTCGTGAAAACAAATACTAGGGGCAGTGGTGCACTGCCACCATAAGCTTGTGATTTATTTGAATCCATTTGGAATTTTCATAATTGGAGTAGCATTTTAAAATGCTAGAATTGCACTGGATTAATTGCTACTGCTCATTTTAGCAACATAGTGATGTTCTTTTTCTTAACATCAATTGTTTTGGAATATTTGCTAAATAATGAACATTTTTCCAACAAGTTTTTGCAACTTCAAATTTCACTTTGAATTTGAATAGAATTCAGAGAAGGGATTTGAGCTGAGATATTACCCCAAGATGATTAAGCTTTGTAAATCAAGATGACTTGGCACTGATCATAAGGGATTACTGTAGTGTGATGCTGGGGATGTTACAACCAGTCCATAAATGGATCGCTGGAGCTTGCACACTTTGTTAGCACCTCTTGGATCGACAAAACATTCTAGTTGCATCATATACAACTCTTCTTCTAGAAATCCATTCAGGAATGCAGTTTTGACATCCATTTGCCATATTTAATAATCATAAAATGCGGCAATTGCTAACATGATTCGGACAGACTTAAGTATCGCTGCGGGTGAGAAAGTCTCATCGTAGTCAACCCCTTGAACTTGTCAAAAACCTTTCGCAACAAGTCGAGCTTTGTAGACAGTAAAATTACCATCAGCGTTAGTCTCCTTCTTGAAGATCCATTTATTCTCAATGGCTTGCCGATCATCGGGCAAGTCAACCAAAGTCCATACTTTGTTCTCATACATGGATCCCATCTCAGATTTCATGGCCTCAAGCCATTTTGCGGAATCTGGGCACATCATCGCTTCCTCAT
This sequence comes from Triticum aestivum, assembly GCF_018294505.1. Lineage (NCBI taxonomy): Eukaryota > Viridiplantae > Streptophyta > Magnoliopsida > Poales > Poaceae > Triticum > Triticum aestivum. The sequence goes on from NC_057801.1 coordinate 240,074,065, forward strand.
AGTTCGTAGGTTCTCCATGGTCAAGTAACATGACTTCCAGAATAGGATTACTGTACCAGTCTGGTGTGGATCTTACTCTGGTTGACCTACGAGGTGCGGTAGTAACTTGATCTGAAGTTTCATGATCAATATCATTAGCTTCCTCACTAATTGGTGTAGTCGTCACAGGAACCGATTTCTGTGATGAACTATTTTCCAATAAGGGAGTAGGTACAGTTACCTCATCAAGTTCAACTTTTCTCCCACTCACTTCTTTCGAGAGAAACTCCTTCTCTAGAAAGGATCCAAATTTAGCAACAAAAGTCTTGCCTTCAGATCTGTGATAGAAGGTGTACCCAATAGTCTCTTTTGGGTATCCTATGAAGACACATTTCTCCGATTTGGGTTCGAGCTTATCTGGTTGAAGTTTCTTCACATAAGCATCGCAGTCCCAAACTTTAAGAAATGACAACTTTGGTTTCTTGCCAAACCACAGTTCATAAGGCGTCGTCTCAACGGATTTTGATGGTTCCCTATTTAACATGAATGCGGCCGTCTCTAAAGCATAACCCCAAAACGATAGCGGTAAATCAGTAAGAGACATCATAGATCGCACCATATCTAGTGAAGTACGATTACGGCGTTCGGACACACCATTACGTTGTGGTGTTCCAGGTGGCGTGAGTTGCGAAACTATTCCACATTGTTTCAAATGTAAACCAAACTCGTAACTCAAATATTCTCCTCCACGATAAGATCGTAGGAATTTTATTTTCTTGTTACGATGGATTTCCACTTTACTCTGAAATTCTCTGAACTTTTCAAATGTTTCAGACTTATGTTTCATTAAGTAGATATACCCATATCTGCTTAAATCATCTGTGAAGGTGAGAAAATAACGATACCCGCCGCGAGCCTCAATGTTCATTGGACCACATACATCAGTATGTATGATTTCCAACAAATCTGTTGCTCGCTCCATAGTTCCGGAGAACGGCGTTTTAGTCATCTTGCCCATGAGGCATAGTTCGCAAGTACCAAGTGATTCATAATCAAGTGATTCCAGAAGTCCATCAGTATGGAGTTTCTTCATGCGCTTTACACCAATATGACCCAAACAGCAGTGCCACAAATAAGTTGCACTATCATTATCAACTCTGCATCTTTTGGCTTCAACATTATGAATATGTGTATCACTACTATCGAGATTCAATAAAAATAGACCACTCTTCAAGGGTGCATGACCATAAAAGATATTACTCATATAAATAGAACAACCATTATTCTCTGATTTAAATGAATAACCGTCTCGCATCAAACAAGATCCGGATATAATGTTCATGCTTAACGTTGGCACCAAATAACAATTATTCAGGTCTAAAACTAATCCCGAAGGTAGATGTAGAGGTAGCGTGCTGACCGCGATCACATCGACTTTGGAACCATTTCCCACGCGCATCGTCACCTCGTCCTTAGCCAATCTTCGCTTAATCCGTAGTCCCTGTTTCGAGTTGCAAATATTAGCAACAGAACCAGTATCAAATACCCAGGTGCTACTATGAGCATTAGTAAGGTACACATTAATAACATGTATATCACATATACCTTTGTTCACCTTGCCATACTTCTTGTCCGCCAAATACTTGAGGCAGTTCCGCTTCCAGTGACCAGTCTGCTTGCAGTAGAAGCACTCATTCTTAGGCTTAGGTCCAGATTTAGGTTTCTTCTCTTGAGCAGCAACTTGTTTGTCGTTCTTCTTGAAGTTACCCTTCTTCTTCCCTTTACCCTTTTTCTTGAAACTGGTGGTCTTATTGACCATCAACACTTGATGCTCCTTTTTGATTTCTACCTCCACAACTTTTAGCACGGCGAAGAGCTCGGGAATAGCCTTGTTCATCCCTTGCATATTATAGTTCATCACGAAGCTCTTGTAGCTTGGTGGCAGTGATTGAAGAATTATGTCGATGACACTATCATCAGGAAGATTAACTCCCAGTTGAATCAAGTGATTATTATACCCAGACATTTTGAGTATATGTTCACTGACATAACTATTCTGTTCCATCTTGCAGCTATAGAACTTATTGCAGACTTCATATCTCTTAATCCGGGCATTTGCTTGAAATATTAACTTCAACTCCTGGAACATCTCATATGCCCCATGACGTTCAAAACATCGTTGAAGTCCCGGTTCTAAGCCGTAAAGCATGGCACACTGGACTATCGAGTAGTCATCAGCTTTGCTCTGCCAGACGTTCTTAACATCGTCAGTTGCATCTGCAGCAGGCCTGGCACCCAGCGGTGCTTCCAGGACGTAATTCTTCTGTGCAGCAATGAGGATAATCCTCAAGTTATGGACCCAGTCCGTGTAATTGCTACCATCATCTTTCAACTTAGCTTTCTCAAGGAACGCATTAAAATTCAATGGAACAACAGCACGAGCCATCTATCTACAACAAACATAGACAAGCAAAATACTATCAGGTACTAAGTTCATGATAAATTTAAGTTCAATTAATCATATTACTAAGAACTCCTACTTAGATAGACATCCCTCTAATAATCTAAGCGATCACGTGATCCAAATCAACTAAACCATGTCCGATCATCACGTGAGATGGAGTAGTTTTCAATGGTGAACATCACTATGTTGATCATATCTGCTATATGATTCACCTCGACCTTTCGGTCTCAGTGTTCCGAGGCCATATCTGTATATGCTAGGCTCGTCAAGTTTAACCTGAGTATTCCGCGTGTGCAACTGTTTTGCACCCATCGTATTTGAACGTAGAGCCTATCACACCCGATCATCACGTGGTGTCTCAGCACGAGGAACTTTCGCGATGGTGCATACTCAGGGAGAACACTTATACCTTGAAATTTAGTGAGAGATCATCTTATAATGCTACCGTCAATCAAAGCAAAATAAGATGCATAAAGGATAAACATTAAATGCAATCAATACAAGTGATATGATATGGCCATCATCGTCTTGTGCTTGTGATCTTCATCTTCGAAGCACCATCATGATCACCATCGTCACCGGCGTGACACCTTGATCTCCATCGTAGCATCATTGTCGTTTCGCCACCTATTGCTTCTACGACTATATCGCTACCGCTTAGTGATAAAGTAAAGCAATTACAGGGCGATTGCATTGCATACAATAAAGCAACAACATATGGCTCCTGCCAGTTGTGTGATAACTCGGTTACAAAACATGATCATCTCATACAATGAAATATAGCATCACGTCTTGACCATATCACATCACAATATGCCCTGCAAAAACAAGTTAGACATCCTCTACTTTGTTGTTGCAAGTTTTACGTGGCTGCTACGGGCTGAGCAAGAACCGTTCTTACCTACGCATCAAAACCACAATGATAGTTCGTCAAGTTAGTGCTGTTTTAAACTTCTCAAGGACCGGGTGTAGCCACACGCGGTTCAACTAAAGTTGGAGAAACTGACACCCGCTAGCCACCTATGTGCAAAGCATATCGGTAGAACCAGTCTCGTGTAAGCGTATGGGTAATGTCAGTCCGGGCCGCTTCATCCAACAATACTGCCGAACCAAAGTATGACATGCTGGTAAGCAGTATGACTTGCATCGTCCACAACTCACTTGTGTTCTACCCGTGCATATAACATCTACGCATAAAACCAGGCTCGGATGCCACTGTTGGGTAACGTAGTAATTTCAAAAAAATTCCTACTGAAGGAAATATGCCCTAGAGGCAATAATAAAGTTATTATTTATTTCCTTATATCATGATAAATGTTTATTATTCATGCTAGAATTGTATTAACCGGAAACATAATACATGTGTGAATACATAGACAAACATAGTGTCACTAGTATGCCTCTACTTGACTAGCTCGTTGATAAAAGATGGTTATGTTTCCTAGCCATGGACAAAAGAGTTGTCATTTGATTAACGGGATCACATCATTAGGAGAATGATGTGATTGACTTGACCCATTCCGTTAGCCTAGCACTTGATCGTTTAGTATGTTGCTATTGCTTTCTTCATGACTTATACATGTTCCTATGACTATGAGATTATGCAACTCCCGTTTACCGGAGGAACACTTTGTGTGCTACCAAACATCACAACATAACTGTGTGATTATAAAGGAGCTCTACAGGTGTCTCCAAAGGTACATGTTGGGTTGGCGTATTTCGAGATTAGGATTTGTCACTCCGATTGTCGGAGAGGTATCTCTGGGCCCTCTCGGTAATGCACATCACTATAAGCCTTGCAAGCAATGTGACTAATGAGTTAGTTGCGGGATGATGCATTACATAACGAGTAAAGAGACTTACCGGTAACGAGATTGAACTAGGTATTGGGATACCGACGATCGGATCTCGGGCAAGTAACATACCGATGACAAAGGGAACAACGTATGTTGTTATGCGGTTTGACCGATAAAGATCTTCGTAGAATATGTGGGAGCCAATATGAGCATCCAGGTTCTGCTATTGGTTATTGACCGAGAATAGTTCTAGGTCATGTCTACATTGTTCTCGAACCCGTAGGGTCCGCACGCTTAAGGTTTCGATGACAGTTTTATTATGAGTTTATGAGTTTTGATGTACCGAAGGAGTTCGGAGTCCCGGATGAGATCGGGGACATGACGAGGAGTCTCGAAATGGTCGAGACGTAAAGATCGATATATTGGACGACTATATTCGGAGTTCGGAAAGGTTCCGAGTGATTCGGGTATTTTTCGGAGTACCGGCGAGTTACGGGAATTCGCCGGGGAGTATATGGGCCTTATTGGGCCATACTGAATAGAGGAGAGAGGCCGAAAGGAAGGAGGCACGCAGCCCCCCTCTGGTCCGAATTGGACAAGGGGTGCGACCCCCTTTTCCTTCCTCCTCTCCCCCTCTTTCCCCCTTCTCCTACTCCAACAAGGAAGGAGGGAGTCCTACTCCCGGTGGGAGTAGGACTCCCCTTGGCGCGCCCCTCCTAGGCCGGCCGCCCCCTCCCCCTTGCTCCTTTATATACGGGGACAGGGGGGCACCTCTAGGCACAACAACAATTGATCCCTTGGATCTCTTAGCCATGTGCGGTGCCCCCCTCCACCATAATCCACCTCGATAATATTGTAGCAGTGCTTAGGCGAAGCCCTGCGTCGGTAGTACATCAAGATCGTCACCACGCCGTCGTGCTGACGGAACTCTCCCTCGACATTCGGCTGGATCGGAGTTCGAGGGACGTCACCGAGTTGAACGTGTGCTAGAACTTGGAGGTGCCGTAGTTTCGGTGCTTGATCAGTCGAGCCGTGAAGACGTACGACTACATCAACCGCCTTGTTCTAACGCTTCCGCTTACGGTCTATGAGGGTACATGGACAATACTCTCCCCTCTCGTTGCTATGCATCACCATGATCTTGTGTCTGCGTAGGATTTTTTTTGAAATTACTACGTTCCCCAACAGTGGCATCCGAGCCTGGTTTTATGCGTAGATGTCATATGCATGATTAGAACACAAGTGAGTTGTGGGTGATACAAGTCATACTACTTACCAGCATGTCATACTTTGGCTCAGCGGTATTGTGAGATGAAGCGGCCCGGACCGACATTATGCGTACGCTTACGCGAGACTGGTTTCACCGTTACGCGCACTCGTGCTTAAAGGTGACTGGCGGGTGTCTGTCTCTCTCACTTTAGCTGAATTGAGTGTGGCTACGCCTGGTCCTTGCGAAGGTTAAAACTGCACTAACTTGACGAACTATCGTTGTGGTTTTGATGCGTAGGTAAGAATGGTTCTTGCTCAGCCCGTAGCAGCCACGTAAAATTTTCAACAACAAAGTAGAGGACGTCTAACTTGTTTTTGCAGGGCATGTTGTGATGTGATATGGTCAAGACGTGATGCTATATTTTATTGTATGAGATGATCATGTTTTGTAACCGAAGTTATTGGCAACTGGCAGGAGCCATATGGTTGTCGCTTTATTGTATGAAATGCAAATGCCCTGTAATTGCTTTACTTTATCACTATGCGGTAGCGACAGTCGTAGAAGCAATAGATGGCGTAACGACAACGATGCTACGATGGAGATCAAGGTGTCACGCCGGTGACGATGGTGATCATGACTGTGCTTCGAAGATGGAGATCACAAGCACAAGATGATGATGGCCATATCATATCACTTATATTGATTGCATGTGATGTTTATCCTTTATGCATCTTATCTTGCTTTGTTTGACGGTAGCATTTTAAGATGATCTCTCACTAAAATCATCAAGAAGTGTTCTCCCTGAGTATGCACCGTTGCGTAAGTTCTTCGTGCTAAGACACCACGTGATGATCGGGTGTGATAGGCTCTACGTTCAAATACAACGGGTGCAAAACAGTTGCACACGCGGAATACTCAGGTTAAACTTGACGAGCCTAGCATATAACAGATATGGCCTCGGAACACGGAGACCGAAAGGTCGAGCGTGAATCATATAGTATATATGATCAACATATTGATGTTCACCGTTGAAACTACTCCATCTCACGTGACGATCGGACATGGTGTAGTTGATATGGATCACGTAATCACTTAGAGGATTAGAGGGATGTCTATCTAAGTGGGATTTCTTTAGTAATATGATTAATTGAACTTAAATTTATCATGAACTTAGTCCTGGTAGTATTTTGCAAATTATGTTATAGATCAATAGCTTGCGTTGTTGCTTTCATATGTTTATTTTGATATGTTCCTAGAGAAAATTATGTTGAAAAATGTTAGTAGCAATGATGCGGATTGGATCCGTGATCTGAGGTTTATCCTCATTGCTGCATAGAAGAATTATGTCTTTGATGCACCGCTAGGTGACAAACCTATTGCAGGAGCAGATGCAAATGTTATGAACGTTTGGCTAGCTCAATATGATGACTACTTCATAGTTTAGTGCACCATGCTTAACGGCTTAGAATTGGGACTTCAAAGATGTTTTGAACGTCATGGACCATATGAGATGTTCCAGGAATTGAAGTTAATATTTCAAGCAAATACCCGAGTTGAGAGATATGAAGTCTCCAACAAGTTCTATAGCTAAAAGATGGAGGAGAATCGTTCAACTAGTGAGCATGTGCTCAGATTGTCTCAGTACTTCAATCGCTTGAATCAAGTGGGAGTTAATCTCCCAGATAAGATAGTGATTTACAGAATTCTCTAGTCACCATCACTAAGTTACTAGAACTTCATGATGAACTATAGTATGCAAGGGATGACGAAAACAATTCCCGAGCTCTTCGTGATGTTGAAATCGACGAAGGTAGAAATCAAGAAACAGCATCAAGTGTTGATGATTGACAAGACCACTAGTTTCAAGAAAAGGGCAAAGGGAAAGAAAGGGAAACTTCAAGTAGAATGGCAAACAAGTTGTCACTCCCGCGAAGAAGCCCAAAGCTGGACCAAAGCCTGAAACTGAGTGCTTACACTGCAAAGGAAATGGTCACTGGAAGCGGAAATGCCCTGAATATTTGGTGGATAAGAAGGATGGCAAAGTGAACAAGGGTATATTTGATATACAGATTATTGATGTGTGCCTTACTAGTGTTTATAGTAGCCCCCGAGTATTTGATACTTGTTCGGTTGCTAAGATTAGTAACTCAAAATAGGAGTTACAGAATAAACTGAGACTAGTTGAAGGGGAAGTGACGATGAGTGTTGGAAGTAGTTCCAAGATTGATATTATCATCATCGCACACTCCCTATACTTTTGGGATTAGTGTTAAACCTAAATAAATGTTATTTGGCGTTTGCGTTGAGCATGAATATGATTTGATCATGTTTATTGCAATACGATTATTCATTTAAAATCAGAGAATAATTGTTGTTCTGTTTACATGAATAAAACCTTTCATGGTCATACACCCAATGAAAATAGTTTGTTGGATCTCGATCGTAGTGATACACATATTCATAATATTGATGCCAAAAGATGCAAAGTTAATAATGATAGTGCAACTTATTTGTGGCACTGCCGTTTGGGTCATATCGGTGTAAAGCTCATGAAGAAACTCCATAAAGATGGATTTTCGGAATCACTTGGTTATGAATCATTTGATGCTTGCGAACCATGCCATTTGTGCAAGATGACTAAAACTTCGTTCTTCGGAACAATGGAACGAGCTACTGACTTGTTGGAAATAATACATACTGATGTATGCAGACCAATGAGTATGAAGGCTCGTGGCAAGTATTGTTATTTTCTAACCTTCACAGATGATTTGAGCAGATATACGTATATCTACTTGATGAAACATAAGTCTGAAATAGTTGAAAAGTTCAAAGAATTTCAGAGTGAAGTGAAGAATCATCGTAACAAGAAAATAAAGTTTCTACGATCTGATCGTGGAGGAGAATATTTGAGTTATGAGTTTGGCCTTCATATAAAACAATGTGGAATAGTTTCACAGCTCACGCCACCTAGAACACCACAACGTTATGGTGTGTCCGAACGTCGTAACCGCACTTTATTAGATATGGTGCGATCTATGATGTATCTTACGGATTTACCACTATTGTTTTGGGGTTATGCATTAGAGACAGTTGCATTCACTTTAAATAGGGCACCATCGAAATCCGTTGAGACGACGCCTTATGAACTGTGGTTTGGCAAGAAACCAAAGTTGTCGTTTCTTAAAGTTTGGGGCTGCGATGCTTATGTGAAAAAGTTTCAACCTGATAAGCTCAAACCCAAATAGGAGAAGTGCGTCTTCATAGAATACCCAAAGGTAACTATTGGGTACACCTTCTATCACAGATCCGAAGGCAAGTTATTCATTGCTAAGATGGATTCTTTCTAGAGAAGGAGTTTCTCTCGAAAGAAGTGAGTGGGAGGAAAGTAGAACTTGATAAGATAATTGTACCTTCTCCTAAATTGGAAAATAGTTCATCGCTGAAATCAGTTTCAGTGATTCCTACACCAATTAGTGAGGAAGCTAATGATGATGATCATGAAACTTCAGATCAAGTTATTACAGAACCTCGTAGGTCTTCTAGAGTACAGTCCGCACCAGAGTGGTACGGTAATCCTGTTCTGGAAGTCGTGTTACTAGACCATGATGAACCTACGAACTATGAGGAAGCGATGATGAGCCCAGATTCCGCGAAATGGCTGGAGGCCATGAAATCTAAGATATGATCCATGTATGAGAGCAAAGTGTGGACTTTGGTGGACTTGCCCGATGATCGGCAATCCATAGAAAATAAATGGATCTTCAAGAAGAAGACGGGCGTTGATAGTAGTGTTACTATCTACAAAGCTCGAATTGTCGCAAAAAGTTTTTCGACAAGTTCAAGGTGTTGAATACAATGAGATTTTTTCTCACTCGTATCGATGCTTAAAAGTCTGTCCGGATCATGTTAGCAATTGCCGCATTTTATGATTATGAAATATGGCATATGGATGTCAAAACTGCATTCCTGAACGGGTTTCTGGAAGAAGAGTTGTATATGATGCAGCCAGAAGGTTTTGTCGATCCAAAGGGAGCTAACAAAGTGTGCAAGCACCAGCGATCCATCTATGGACTGGTGCAAGCATCTCAGAGTTGGAATATACGCTTTGATAAGTTGATCAAAGCATATAGTTTTATATAGACTTGCGGTGAAGCCTGTATTTACAATAAAGTGAGTGGGAGCACTAGCGCCTTTCTGATAAATATATGTGAGTAACATATTGTTGATTAGAAATGATGTAGAATTTTTCTGGAAAGCATAAAGTAGTATTTGAAAGGAGTTCTTTAAAAGAAAGACCTCAGTAAAGCTACTTACATATTGAGCATCAAAATCTATTGAGATAGATCAAGACGCTTGATAAGATTTTCAATGAGTACATACCTTGTCAAGATTTTGAAATAGTTCAAAATGGAACAGTTAAAGAAAGAGTTCTTGCCTGTGTTGCAAAGGTGTGAAATTGAGTAAGACTTAAATCCCGACCATGGCAGAAAATAGAAAAGAGAACGAAAGTCATTCCCTATGCCTCAGTCATAGGTTTTATAAAGTATGCTATGCTATGTACCAGACCTATTGTATACCTTGCACTGAATTTGGCAAGGGAGTACAATAGTGATCTAGGAGTAGATCCCTGGACATTGGTCAAGAATATCCTTAGTAAGGACTAAGGAAATATTTCTCAATTATGGAGGTGATAAAAGAGCCCGTCGTCAAGAGTTACATTGGTGCAAGCTTTTACACCGATCCAGATGACTCTAAGTCTCAATCTGGATACATATTGAAAGTGGGAGCCATTATCTAGAGTAGCTCCGTGCAGAGCATTGTAGACATAGAATATTTGCAAAATATATACGGCTCTGAATGTGACAGGCCCGTTGACTAAGCTTCTCTCACGAACAAAACATGATCACACCTTAGTACTCTTTGGGTGTTAATCACATAGCGATGTGAACTAGATTATTGACTCTAGTAAACCTCTTGGGTGTTGGTCACATGATGATGTGAACTATGGGTGTTAATCACATGCAGATGTGAATATTGGTGTTAAATCACATGGCGATGTGAACTAGATTATTGACTCTAGTGCAAGTGGGAGACTGAAGGAAATATGCCCTAGAGGCAATAATAAAGTTATTATTTATTTCCTTATATCATGATAAATGTTTATTATTCATGCTAGAATTGTATTAACCGGAAACATAATACATGTGTGAATACATAGACAAACATAGTGTCACTAGTATGCCTCTACTTGACTAGCTCGTTTATCAAAGATGGTTATGTTTCCTAGCCATGGACAAAAGAGTTGTCATTTGATTAACGGGGATCACATCATTAGGAGAATGATGTGATTGACTTGACCCATTCCGTTAGCCTAGCACTTGATCGTTTAGTATGTTGCTATTGCTTTCTTCATGACTTATACATGTTCCTATGACTATGAGATTATGCAACTCCCGTTTACCGGAGGAACACTTTGTGTGCTACCAAACGTCACAACGTAACTGGGTGATTATAAAGGAGCTCTACAGGTGTCTCCAAACGTACATGTTGGGTTGGCGTATTTCGAGATTAGGATTTGTCACTCCAATTGTCGGAGAGGTATCTCTGGGCCCTCTCGGTAATGCACATCACTATAAGCCTTGCAAGCAATGTGACTAATGAGTTAGTTGCGGGATGATGCATTACATAACGAGTAAAGAGACTTGCCGGTAACGAGATTGAACTAGGTATTGGGATACCGACGATCGAATCTCGGGCAAGTAACACACCGATGACAAAGGGAACAACATATGTTGTTATGCGGTTTGACCGATAAAGATCTTCGTAGAATATGTGGGAGCCAATATGAACATCCAGGTTCCGCTATTGGTTATTGACCGAGAATAGTTCTAGGTCATGTCTACATTGTTCTCGAACCCGTAGGGTCCGCACGCTTAAGGTTTTGATGATAGTTATATTATGAGTTTATGAGTTTTGATGTACCAAAGGAGTTCGGAGTCCCGGATGAGATCGGGGACATGACGAGGAGTCTCGAAATGGTCGAGACGTCAAGATCGATATATTGGACGACTATATTCGGAGTTCGGAAAGGTTCCGAGTGATTCGGGTATTTTTCGGAGTACCGGAGAGTTACGGAAATTCGCCGGGGAGTATATGGGCCTTATTGGGCCATACGGGAATAGAGGAGAGAGGCCGAAAGGAAGGAGGCGCGCAGCCCCCCTCTGGTCCGAATTGGACAAGGGGTGCGACCCCCTTTTCCTTCCTCCTCTCCCCCTCTTTCCCCCTTCTCATACTCCAACAAGGAAGGAGGGAGTCCTACTCCCGGTGGGAGTAAGACTCCCCTTGGCGCGCCCCTCCTAGGCCGGCCGCCCCCTCCCCCTTGCTCCTTTATATACGGGGACAGGGGGGGCACCTCTAGGCATAACAACAATTGATCCCTTGGATCTCTTAGCCATGTGCGGTGCCCCCCTCCACCATAATCCACCTCGATAATATCGTAGCAGTGCTTAGGCAAAGCCCTGCGTCGGTAGTACATCAAGATCGTCACCACGCCGTCATGCTGACGGAACTCTCCCTCGACACTCAGCTGGATCGGAGTTCGAGGGACATCATCGAGCTGAACGTGTGCTAGAACTCGGAGGTGCCGTAGTTTCGGTGCTTGATCGGTCGGGCCGTGAAGACGTACGACTACATCAACTGCGTTGTTCTAACGCTTCCGCTTACGGTCTACGAGGGTACGTGGACAATACTCTCCCCTCTCGTTGCTATGCATCACCATGATCTTGCGTGTGCGTAGGAATTTTTTTGAAATAACTACGTTCCCCAACACCTACACACACGCAAGATCATGGTGATGCATAGCAACGAGAGGGGAGAGTATTGACCAAGTACCCTCGTAGACCGAAAGCGGAAGCGTTAGCACAACGTGGTTGATGTAGTCGTACGTCTTCACGATCCGACCGATCAAGTACCGAATGCATGACACCTCCGAGTTCAGCACACGTTTAGCTTGATGACGTCCCTCGAACTCCGATCCAGCCGAGCTTCGAGGGAGAGTTTCATCAGCACGACGGCATGGTGACGATGATGATGCTCTACTGACGCAGGGCTTCGCCTAAGCACCGCTACGATATTATCGAGGTGGAATATGGTGGAGGGGGCACCGCACACGGCTAATAGATCTCAAGGATCAATTGTTGTCTAGAGGTGCCCCCTGCCCCCGTATATAAAGGAGCAAGGGGGAGGGGGCGGCCGGCCAGGAGGGGGCGCGCCAGGAGGAGTCCTACTCCCACCGGGAGTAGGACTCCCTCCTTTCCTTGTCCAAGTAGGAGAGGGGTAAGGAAGCGGAGAGAGGAGAGGAAGGAAAGGGGGGTGCGCGGCCTGCCCTGGCCGCCCCTTCTCTGCTCCACTTTGGGCCCATGAGGCCCATTAACCCCCCGGGGGGTTCCGGTAACCCCCCGGTACTCTGGTATACATCCGATAACCTCCGGAACCATTCCGGTGTTTGAATATAGTCGTCCAATATATCAATCTTCATGTCTCGACCATTTCGAGACTCCTCGTCATGTACGTGATCACATCCGGGACTCCGAACTATCTTCGGTACATCAAAACATATAAACTCATAATATAACAGTCATCTAACTTTAAGCGTGCGGACCCTACGGGTTCGAGAACTATGTAGACATGACTGAGACACGTCTCCGGTCAGTAACCAATAGCGGAACCTAGATGTTCATATTGGCTCCTGCATATTCTACGAAGATCTTTATCGGTCAAACCGCATAACAACATATGTTGTTCCCTTTGTCATCGGTATGTTACTTGCCCGAGATTCGATCATCGGTATCTCAATACCTAGTTCAATCTCGTTACCGGCAAGTCTCTTTACTCGTTACGTAATGCATCATCTCATAACTAACTCATTAGCTACATTGCTTGCAAGGCTTATAGTGATGTGCATTACCGAGAGGGCCCAGAGATACCTCTCCGATAATCGGAGTGACAAATCCTAATCTCGAAATACGCCAACTCAACATGTACCTTCAGAAACACCTGTAGAGATCCTTTATAATCACCCAGTTACGTTGTGACGCTTGGTAGCACACAAAGTGTTCTTCCGGTAAATGGGAGTTGCATAATCTCATAGTTGTAGGAACATGTATAAGTCATGAAGAAAGCAGTAGCAACATACTAAACAATCAAGTGCTAAGCTAACAGAATGGGTCAAGTCAATCACATCATTCTCCTAATGATGTGATCCCGTTAATCAAATGACAACTCATGTACATGGTCAGGAAACACAACCATCTTTGATTAACGAGCTAGTCAAGTAGAGGCATACTAGTGACATTGTGTTTGTCTATGTATTCACACATGTATTATGTTTCCGGTCAATACAATTCTAGCATGAATAATAAACGTTTATCATGATATAAGGAAATAAATAACAACTTTATTATTGCCTCTAGGGCATATTTCCTTCAGTGATAGTTATGAGAAGATCAAGGAGACAAATCCTTCGATCAGCGAAGCTGACTACCGGGAGTTCAAGATCAAGTGCGAGAGCAATGCAACCGTGGAATCAAGTGAGTGGGGGAAAGATATGTGGGACTTGAACTTAGGGGTTCACAAACTCGGTCCCGGCGGTTACAGAGTGACGGCACCTATATGGGACAAGGAGGACGCGGAGCGTGCCGAGCAAGGCCTACCGCCCCTTTTCGATAAATACCGTGACAAGCAAACCAGGAACTATGTCAGCGCCCGGTACAAGGTGGACCCGGTAACAAAGTAGCTTACCACGGATCCGAAGACAAAGGCGCTTGAGCTTGTTCTGGTAAGGAATACACCCCCGCGTAATTAGCTCCATATGGTCGCATTCTAATTAATGAAGCCAAATTTCTAAATGGTTCACATTCCTTCCGCATGACACTAAAAGCAGTAGCGCGGGGTCGTCTCAGAGCTCCCCTTGGGACACCACTTCAAATAGGGCGTTGAACGTAATGAAACACAAGGATAAGTTCAGTAAGCCGTCGTCAGCTGGTCATGTGGCCGGCAAAGGCTTGTCCACGAAATGGTCGGAATACTATAATGCTGGGCGAAAGGAGAGAAAGACCAGCTCGGAAAGCCAGGAGCGCGAGGTTCAAGAACTCAAGGCACAAGTGGCGCAGATTCCGGAGATGGTCCAAGAGCAAGTGCGAGACCAAGTGGGAGCGACGATCACCGCCATTGTGCCTACCTTGATTGAGGGGCTGCAAGCGTGGATTGCAGGCGGCCAACAAGGGCCGCCGCCGATTCCCAGCTTCACGGGCAGCAACTCGCACAACGCGCCTGCGGCACCATTGGTGTCTCCGGCGGAGGCGGTATTGGTGTCTCCGGCGCTGGCGCGGGCATTGGAGCTTAATGCACCTGGGTGTGTGAGGAATACGCCGGCCGGCACCTCGGCAGCAAGCGGCCCCTCCGTCACTTGCCGCCCGCCATTGGTGGTGCCTCGACATTAGCCGAGCTCGACGCCATCATGGTAACTAAGCCTCTCGGCCGATGACTTCATCTCCTTGCCTTTGACTGGGCATCCCAAATGCCCTACATGTTTTCGCAGGGCGCCGCCGACGTTCCATGCACTCTCCTGCACTTCGTGGGTGGCGAGTTGATCGATGTTGCCAAGGCCAGAATCGTTCAACCAAGCAACCCCGTGTTCCACGGTAATCCAATGCCACCCACCGTGTATAGGGTTCAAGTGGTACGGGTGCTACCGGGCTGTGATGACTTGTTACCTCTGTTTCGACCCCCTGGGGCCGACGAAGATGATGTGATGACCCTCAGCGCCTGCTTAAGTTGGCCCCTGCTTTGGCCGAAGAGCCAGATTCGTTTGGGGCGGGGGACACCACCCCACAGACAACACCGCTAGTCGTGCCGGCACCAAGCCATGGCAAGACCGCCGCAATGCTACCGGACATGCCAGACATGCATATGGCATAGGATCCGGACATGCATATGGCACAGGATCCGGACGACAATGACAACGGTACATTTACCAACTCGATAAGTACTTCAACGAACATGGGTACGGTGACGAATTCTTGGGGCCTCCTTCTCAAGAACCCAACCCTGCAAAAGACGATCGCGATCTAGCTGGTACCGCGGAGAAACCCAATTGCAACAGGCGTCGTCCGGTGTTCAGTTATCAGGAGATGCCTCCAGCTGCCGCCTTCATCGAGCCTCAGATAGCCGTGGCGCGAAATATTATCATCCCCAACACACTCAAGAAGGCGGTCTCTGAGCAGAACTCGGTCCCATTACAGCAGAAGAAGAAGGGATGGAAAAGAAAGAATAACAAGGGTGCGAGCTAGCTGGCACCGAGTATGATTCATGCTTAGGATGGGCCACCTTCACCTAAGGATATCTCGAGGAGGGTGCATGTGGCGGGTAGGCCGATGCTACCGACTAATCTGCTCAATGCTGCAACCGGTGCTATGCGGAGTCTGCATGATAGTGTTCTTTCTTTGGAGAAGCGGCGTCTCTCCGAGAATGATGTGGTATACCCAGTTTTTGTGGCCAAGGTGCCAAAGGGCAAGGGCTTTGTCGATAGCGCCATCGGGGGTATGATCGTCCTGCGGTTTGATGACATCTTCTCTATGTTTAACCTTCATCCGCTGCACTACACCTTCATTCGGCTATTTTCGCTCAGTATTGAGATGTGAATCATTAGAGACAAGACCCCACACATCGTGATAGTCGACCCCTTCTACATGTGTGCCAAGATCTAGGGCAGCGCTAGGGACCGGCAAGTCGCGAGTTCATACCTCAAAGGCGTCATTCTGGCAAACCCAGATAAGGATAACTTCCCTGTGCCTTACTTTCCCGAGTTATTCATCCCCTCACCGCCCCATAACATATGATTTCTTAGATTTCGATCGCTCTTTTTTTCTAACATTCCGTGTTTTTTGCAGTGACACACATTGCACACTCATCCTCTTAAGCCCTAAATATTCCATGGCCACGTATTTCGACTCGGACCGGCAGTCGAAGAAAGACTACATAAATATCAAGAAAGTTCTTGATGAAGCTCTCCCCGGATATGCCAGATCTGGAGGCACCTTCAGCAGGCCAATTAGTAGGTACGGCAAGCACGTGTTCACCCACAATACGATGTTCCCCTGCGTCAAGCAGCCGCCTGGCGATCAGAAGGATGCCTACTACGCCCTCCATCACATGCGGGCGATCGTACGGGACCATAATCACCTTCTGCTACTAACTAATCTCAACGATTGGACCGCACGCTTGTCGGCAATCCAGGATGCGGACATCAGACAAGAATTCTTTCGCATCCAATCGGAGTTTGCGGAAATCATCCATCAAGATGTCCTTCGTACCTCGGGACTGTTCTATCTCAGATATTAACCGTCCAACTGTGAGATAGAAACAATGCTACAAATGCAGGCTGACAACGACCGCGATTTCATGACCATCATGATAGACGGCGGCTTCATCCATGTTCCGGTCCCTAAGTCGAGTCAAAAGTAGTGATGCTATGTAGTTCTGAAATATTGATTAGCTCATGTTGTAATTAAACTTTAATGAACTTGTATGTCTCTTTAGTTTGGACAGTCATTCAACTTATATGTAATCGATGCTATTTATTAGTAGGACCATGAATCATGCTATTAATGTGTTGCTTTTCTCTTTCGATCCTTTTGTTGCATACTTATATATTGCTTATGTATTGTCTGTGAATTGCTACTAACGTTTTGTTTGTCTAGTGCATAGAGATGCCGTCATATGTCGTGTACAAGGGTAAGGTTTCCGGAGTCTACGACGACTGGGAGGAGTGTCAGAGACAGGTTCATCGTTTCAGCGGTAACAGTTACAAAGGGTACACCACTAGGGCGGAGGCGGAAGCTAGATGCACACGCTATCTAGCGGGAGAGAGGAGGGAGCGTTGGAGGAACCAGATGAATACCAGTTTCATCGCAATGATGCTCATCGTGATGACCGCAGCTCTCTTCTATGTGATGGTAGTTTAGATGATCGATATCGACTTGTAATGTGAAGACAAACTCGCTACTCGCGGTCTCGAGACTTGTAATGTTCTAACTTTGTTCGGTATTTTGAATTCGGAGATTAATATGATGAATTGTATTCAGAGACTAATCTTCTATTGTATTTGATAAATCTGTTGTTTATATGTTGCGCTATCTATATTCTGTGCAGTAATGTATTTTGTGACCTGTGCAAATATCAGAAAAGAAAAAAATAATTCCTAATATTCATAGTAGTGGCACATCATATTGCACTTTAGTGGCGCACTGAAATAAACACACAAGTGACGCATTATCTGAAAGTGCGCCATTAGTAACCCAGAGCACAAGGTAAATATGGCCCCCTGGGAGGCATAGTAATTGCGCACTATGTGGCGCGCCTCTATTATCTGGGATACTAGTGGCGCACCAGAGGTGCGCCATTACTATTTGTTACTAGTGGCGTGTTAATAGTAGCGTACCTATAGTGCGCCATTAATAGCAAAAACAGGTGCGCCACTAACAACCCTTTTTCTAGTAGTGTAATGACTCTTGGGCTACAAGCACGGGCTAAACGGGCCAACGAGAAAGGGTGGGTCGCCTCAATCCATTCGACAAGCTGAAAATTAATCTTCCTAAATTGCCCTCAAATCACATATACCGTTGGCGCTGAACAAGCAGTGCATGCTAGAACTGGCCAGATGGACCACGATAGCTGGATCGGCCCGGTAGCACGCTCGCACGACACGACACGTGCTAAACCGGCCAGGCCCAGCAAGCTGCACGCCAGGAGCTGTGCCTGGGTCTGAAGGTTGAGCACGCAGGCCGGCACGACATGGACCGTTGGGACCTCCTATTGCACACCTTCAGCACTGTGCAAGGGAACTAGCGCCCGCAACAGCGGCTAAACGTCGGCCCATGATCACGCAACGCGAAAAATGACCGCGGAAAATACATCACAACTGGGATTCGATATCACGCCCTTGCACTTCCACGCAGAGAGGCTATCCACTGGACCAACTAACTGCTAGTGAATATTCACAGCGCGAAAGGTTTAAAGAATAGAAACATAGACTCACTATTTATTACGCATTATGCTATGCGTTTATATTTTCCAATTGTTTTAAAACAAGTTCACATATTACAGATGAAGTGCATGAGCATGCAAAAAAATTTGTCTATTCAAAATTAGTTCACCAAATAGAAAAGGTTCATGTATTCAAAAAAAGTTCAAGAATTCAAAAGAAGTTCATCGATTTTCAGAAAAAGTTCATCAATTCGAAAGAAATTAATCTAATTTGGAAAAAGTTCATCTAAATTGGAAAAGGTTCATCCATTCTGAAAAAAGCTCATCCATTTTGAGAAAAAGCTCATCGGTTTTGAGAAAAAGTTCAAAAACTGTGAAAAGTTCATCAAATTTGAAAAATAAGTTCCTCGATTTTGAAAAAGGTTCATCAATTTGAAAAAGGTCATGAGTTTCGAAAAAATCAGTTCATGGTTTTAGAAAATAAGTTCATCTATTTGAAGAAAACAATTATGAATTTGGAGAAAGAAAGTTGAAAAGGATAGAGAAAAAAAGAAAAGGGGAAAAAGAGGAATAAAGAAATGGATAAAAACATGTACGTTATCACCCTAGCGAAGTGGTCAAGTTGGTTATGCGTTGATCATTGATACTCATGACGTGAGTTCCAATCCTAGCCCACACTCTTTTTTGCAATTTATCAAGAGTTTAGAAAACAGGAAAAAAATGAAATATGGGCCGGCCCGACAAAGACATGGGAGTAGCCGCTGCAGGCACCAGTTTGCTTGAACCGTTTATTTATTTTATTCTTCTATATATGTTAAGTATATATGGCTAAAAAATAGCCAAAACTGCCTAGCAGGCCGACAACCTAATGGCTGGCATGCCGCCGGCCCGGCCCGCATAGCTTTTGGGCCATGCCTGGGCTAGAGGGGACAACACGTGGGCCAGCACGGCATGATCCGACTAATAATCGTGCCGTAGTGGGCCGGGCCGTGGCACACACGGTTATGATGGGTTGGGTCGTGCCAGGCCGGCCCGGCCCGTTTTGCTAGCTCTGGTGTACGCTATACTACTTACCCAAATCAAGCATTATACATCTCTCTCGAACATTGGACTTTTAAAAATGGATGGTCAGTATTCACTACAGGGTACCATAAAAGAGCTCTCCAACCAAGCAGAACAAAATAGGTCAGCCGGCTGGGCGCACCGCTCGGATTGCCGTGGACACGGGCCAAACCTGCAACGCAAACAGACGAAAAATGTGTCAATTTGTGTCCCTGCCAGTTGCCTAACAAAGCCAATCAAGCGATCAGTGCAATCTGCAAAATTTTATGGGCTGCCTGCGGTGTTTCCTGCAAAATCTCTGTAAAAACATCTTTTTTGCAAGTCGCACAAATGTTGCGAGGTGAGAGTGAATAACAAAAAACCACCACATTTTAAGTTTTGTTTTGTAATTGCCACCACATTGCTTGCTTGACCCAAAAATCTATTGTCTTTGTTACTAAAATTCTCAATAAACATTGATGACTGATTTGCGTTTTAATCCGATTTCTCACATGCCGGGTCCACCTGTAAATGCTGACATTTCATCGAACAATAGCCTTATCTCTCCCAAACCTTCTTCTTCTCTTTAGAGACATTTCATCGAACATGTATGCGGGGCAAATTTTCGTGTTTTGACCCTTTTTGGATACAAATTCAGGATCTGACCCCGGTTCAGAAGAATTTCACGATTTGACCCTTTTTCTTACCGCTAGGGTCTCTGGCGGTAGGGTACTAATCTACGTCAGCACACGGAAACGGCCGTCCTCCCCCTCCGTCGCACCCTACCGCCAGGGTCCCTGGCGGTAGGTTGTATAACCCTACCGCTAGAGACCCTGGCGGTAGGGTCCGAGCAATTATTTCGCCCGAGACCCCACGTGCCCCTGCCCATCTCCCCACCTGTCGGTGTCAAAACCGGCGGATCTCGGGTAGGGGGTCCCGAACTGTGCATCTAGGCGGATGGTAACAGGAGACGAGGGACACGATGTTTTACCCAGGTTCGGGCCCTCTTGATGGAGGTAAAACCCTACGTCCTGCTTGATTAATATTGATGATGTGTATTACAAGAATGGATCTACCACGAGATCAAGGATGCTAAACCCTAGAAGCTAGCCTATGGTACGATTGTTGTAATGGATGTTGTGTCCTACGGACTAAAGCCCTCCGGTTTATATAGACACCGGAGAGGGCTAGGGTTACACAGAGTCGGTTACAATGATAGGAGATCTACATATCCGTATCGCCAAGCTTGCCTTCCACGCCAAGGAAAGTCCCATCCGGACACGGGACAGAGTCTTCAATCTTGTATCTTCATAGTCTTGGAGTCCGGCGGACGATGATAGTCCAGCTGTCCGGACACCCCCTAGTCCAGGACTCCCTCAGTAGCCCCCGAACCAGGCTTCAATGTAGATAAGTCCAGCGTGTATATAGTCTTCGGCGTTGCAAGGCGGGTTCTCCTTTAAGTTCCATGTACCTGCCGAACAGTGTCCGGCTTCCTTGTCGATGTTGCGCTTCTTGGCTTCCACGCCCAATAATGGTCTTCTTCCACGCGTCGCACGAATGTGAAAAGCCAGGGTACCTTTTATGTTTTACCCCCTAGCTGCGCAAATAATCTGCCTATAAGAGAGGCAAGAATCCAGATCCAAATAACACCATCTTCCTTCTGCAAGTACTCATCGGAGCGCCTCCGACCAAAAAATCCATTCCATCATGGACCGTCGATGCGGCTCCTCTTCTCACGCTCCCAGCCCTCTGCCAGGAGATTGGAGGAGATGCTTTGTTCCGCACAACGAGCTGGTGAAGCTCCAGGCGGAGGGATATCTCCCTCCGGCCTTCATGGTTCCGGTTCGAGCCGGGTTGGCCACCTACAAAGGTGGGAAGCAAGCGGAGGCTACCCCAAATCCCAACAAAGGGGAGCGGGTATGCTTCGTCCCCTATCTGATAAGGGGGCTCGGATTTCCTGTACATCCGTTCCTCCGCGGGCTCCTGGAGTTCTATGAACTCCAGCTTCATCACCTCACGCCCGCCTCTATCCTGCATATTGCGGGTTACGTAGCTCTTTGTGAGCTATTCCTGGGCGTCGAGCCCCATTTCACGCTGTGGAAGAGGTTGTTCTGCCTCGTACCCCGCTCTCACGAGGGGTTCATATATCAAGTGGGCGGCGCCGAAATTTGGCGCATTGCCGGGACCGGATATCCATCCGGAACCCCTAAGAAGGCGTCCGAAGACTGGCCTTCGGAATGGTTTTACATAGAAGACGCTCCGCTGCCGGACCCTGTTCGGATCGGCCTCCCGGAGTTCAGTAATGCTCCTCTGCAGAAACGCCTTAGTTGGCGTCCGCGGAGCCCCCAACTGGAGGAAGACAAGAGCGTCCATTATCTGATGGGCCGGATAAGGTTACTGGCCCATTCCGGGTTGACCATGATTGGAGTCATGGCAACATGCATTATGCGGGGGGTGCAGCCACTACAATACACGGGCCACCCCATGTGGGATTTCAACGGAGAGGACGATGCCACCCGTCATGGCCGCAAAGGGCCGGGTTCGGCCGAGGACCTGGCGAAGATCCTGTCCGGCCTGTACAAGGGCGAGAAGGAGGACTTCCTCCAGACGAACCCGTTGAATGGGTTCGCCATGAATAACCCTCGGCGTTGGGTAAGCGGACACTTTACGTGCCCAACCTATGCTTTCAAAGTTTAGGTTTCTTATATCGCGTTTTTCGATGCAGGAGCTGCGCCGGATTGTGGAGGACATGCGGAGTCCAGCTCCGCAGCCTGAGGATCCAGAGAGATCCCAGGATCCGGCCTCCGAAGAGGATCCGGACATAAAGGTGGAGCTAATCGACAGGGTGTTCCACCAGCTCGGCATGGATAATGCTTTAGTCGCCATTACGGCTGACTACCCTGGACTATATCCGGCTTCCCAGGTGATTGTGACCGAAATCCCGACACCATTATTTCTTCCTCGCTCATTTCTGACCTTCGCATACGATGGCGTTTTGCAGGAAGCGCCTTCAGGGCGGGAAGACGAGCCCGCGGCGGCTGACCAACAAAGGCCAGTCCGGACCAGCAGGCGGAAGAGGAGCGCGGCGCGGACTGAAACGTCGCCGCAAAGGTATAGCTCACATTCCGTTATTTGGAGCAACGTTCCTAGGAAGCGTTTGAGTGCTCATGACTTTTGTAGGAGAAAAAGCGCCTGCCGGACTGCGGGCGTGGAGGTTGCCAATCCAACCTCTACCAGTCAAGCTCCAGCACCTGGTCTGGAGGGGGAGGCGAGCGCAAGGCGCGAGCCGGACACTCCCCCAACGGAGGATGCCGACAGACTATCCGCCACCAAGTCTGAGGTGGAGAGCGCCATGAACCATAGGCGTCGTCGGACAGTATTTCGTGACGCGTGCTTCTCCCCTGAGGCGTTGAATGCCTTTAACGCGGGGGACGCGCACCTCCATGCTGCTCAAGATGGTTTTACCAGAGCCACGGAGCAGTATGTAAAAGACATACGGGTAAGAGAATTTAATAGTCATATATGCCAGTAGCCCCCGAGACTTAAAGTAGTTATATTAACTGATTTAAGGATCATTTGAAACGCAGGATCTTACCGAGAAGAATGCCCAACTGTCTCAGGAGCTGCAAGAGTGCAAGGCCCAACTTGAGGCCGCACTTGCTGCCGCAGGAGGGAACACAGAGGCCCCTCCTGGTAACACATTATTTTAATAATATAAGCGATGTGCAGCGTGCGCGCAAGTCTAATAATGACATTGCAGGTGCTGCCGGACAAGATCCGGACAGGCAAGAACTACTGCGCCAGCTGAAGGCCGGCGAGAGGGTGCTGAATAGAGTGTAGCAAGAAAGGAACAAGCTCCAAGATGCCCACGCCCAGCTTGGAGAAGAGCTGAAAGGCGTTCGGGCTGAGCTGTCCGGCTCCGTTAAGGAGAATCAGTGGCTTCGTCGCGGCATTTATAGTAAGTGCTTGAGCGAACTCCTTTGAAAAGAAGAGTTCGGCGAGGAAGTCAATTGACAAGATATGTCTGCAGGTATACTCACAGGTCATCCTGCGGAGGAGATGCCCGTATCGACGGGTGATCAACTTCCCGAGCTGTTGCAGCTGCTCGAACGAGTTCGGCAGGCAATGAGCGGCGTCGTCCAGGCTTTATGGCCAGCCCTCTCCCTACTCAAAGGCCTTGGGGAGCTTGTGGAGAAGCTTCAGGGAGTGCGGCAGCGCTTCCGTTTATGGAAGATTTCGGCCTGCCGCCAAGGTGCCAGGGAGGCCTGGGCCATGGTGAAGACACGGTACAAGAAGGTGGATCCCAACCATATGGCCGAGGTCGGACCTATGGGGCCCCATGGGAAGGAGATCCCTGTGAGTTTAGTATACGGCCAAGTAGAGTTGGCCGCTAAATTTTCCCAACAGGACTGTAAATTGGACAACCTGTTAGACGGGATTGAGGAGGAATACAGTCAGTCAATGTGAGAATGTATTTTAAAATGACATGTAAAATGCCTTCTAGCCGGATTGTAGATCGTTTGTCTTTGCCGACCTTTTCGCTTCAGTCGGGACCCTAGAGTCCGGAGTGTGTCTGAATACCTTCTCGGTTAAAAAACAACCGGGGCATGCGTGGAGACCAGGCGTAGGGGTCATTAGTGCTTTATCAGACAAGTGCCCAACTAGTTATGTTATATTACATGGTTAGTAAGAAACATCTTCCAGGGAGAATAGTTCCGTTAAGGGTTCCTTTCCCCGGGAGGCATGCCCTAAAGTGCATGTCCGAACTGCGAAAAGAGCAGAAAAACATCTGGGGGCAGATAAATAAGTAGGTAAAAAATCATCTTTCAAGTCACCGACCGAATATTCCCTTAAGAACGCTAGCTTTCGGCTTCACCCAGTCTGAGGTACACATCCGGCTGACCCGGCGGTAACAATCGCAGAGGTGCTCCCTTTACCTCCTAGCCAAACAATCGGGAACGTAGGGGTAAGCACAGGAGCCAGGCAACCCAGCTTGGCCAAAACTTAAGTCATATCGATGCATATAATGGTGAATAAAAGGTACATGTGGAAGCTTGACACATGTTCTGGGCATGAAGCCCTTATAATTAAGCTTCTGGTAAAGAAGCCCCCAGGTATAATGAGTGTGGATGGCACATCAAGTGTATGCGAACAATGCGCAAGTAGGCCCTTAAGGGCTTTTTAGTAAAAGGGTTAAGAGAAGAAAGAGAAACAAAAGATAGCTGAAGTGTAAAAATTTGAACGGGGGAAGGGGACGAACTCTTAGTCTGGCGCTAGGCATAGAATCTTCGGAGGCGGGCTGCGTTCCATGGGTTCGGCTCGCATCGGTTGTCCAACGCATTTCGTAGACGGTACGCTCCGCCGGTCAGGACTTGATCGATAATGAAGGGGCCCTCCCATTTGGGCTTGAGCTTGTCCTTTTTCTTGTCCGGCAGGCGTAGAACCAGTTCGCCAACATTGTAAGTCTTGGCCCGTACTTCTCTGCTTTGATATCTTCGAGCCTGCTGCTGATAGAATGCGGAACGAGCCTTGGCGACGTCGCGTTCTTCCTCCAATGCGTCCAAGTTGTCCTGCCGATCCAGCTCGGCTTCTCTTTCTTCGTACATGCGCACTCGAGGTGAGTCATGAATGATGTCGCAGGGCAGAACTGCCTCTGCGCCGTATACCATAAAAAATGGTGTGAATCCGGTAGTACGGTTGGGTGTTGTCCGCAGCCCCCAGAGTTCGGAGTCGAGCTCCTCTACCCAGTGCGTGTTAGATTTCGTAAGTGACCGCACTAGTCTGGGTTTGATGCCGCTCATTATTAGACCATTTGCTCGTTCCACTTGACCGTTGGTTTGAGGATGATAGACTGAAGCGTAATCGAGCTTAATGCCCATATTTTTGCACCATGATTTAACCTCGTCGGCCGTAAAATTCGTGCCGTTGTCGGTGATGATGCTGTGGGGAACACCAAAACGGTGCACTACCCCGGAGATAAAGTCTATCACTGGTCCGGACTCTGCCGTTTTGACTGGCTTGGCCTCTATCCATTTGGTGAATTTGTCCACCATGACCAATAGGTACCTTTGCTTCTGGGTTCCTCCTTTAAGGGGTCCAACCATGTCAAGCCCCCAGACCACGAACGGCTAGGTAATGGGTATAGTTTTGAGGGCGGTGGGTGGCATATGGCTCTGATTAGCAAAGAGCTGACAACCGATGCATCTTTGGACTAAGTCCTGAGCATCTGCCCGGGCCGTCGGCCAATAAAATCCTATACGGAATGCCTTTCCTACAAGGGCCCGAGCTGCGGCATGGTGTCCGCCTAGTCCGGCATGAATTTCAGCCAGAAGGTTTTGCCCTTCCTCTTCGGAGACACACCTTTGAAGGACTCCGGTTGTGCTTTTCTTATAAAGTTCTCCCTCATGGACCTTGTAGGCTTTAGATCGCCGGACGATACAGCGGGCCTCATTTTGGTCTTCGGGAAGTTCCTGCCTAAGTAAGTAGGCTAGGAATGGTTCTGTACACGGGGCGATTACTGCCATTATGCCGTGGGCTGAAGGTGTTATGTCATCGGCTGAATCGCCGGTTGGTGCGGCTTTTTCCGGTTTGTTATTTCCGGACTCCTCTTCCCATAGTACGGATGGCTTGAAGAGCCGTTCCAGGAAGATGTTTGGAGGGACGGCGTCACGTTTTGCGCCGATGCATGCCAGTACGTCGGCTGCTTGGTTATTATCCCGGGCTACATGATGGAATTCAAGTCCTTCAAACCGGGCTGACATTTTTAGGACAGCGTTGCGATATGCTGCCATTTTCGGATCCTTGGCATCAAAGTCTCCATTTATTTGGGATATTGCAAGGTTTGAATCCCCGCGCACCTCTAGGCGTTGAATGCCCATGGAGATTGCCATCCGGAGGCCATGTAAAAGGGCCTCGTATTCGGCTGTGTTGTTGGAGTCCGTGTACATTATCTGAAGTACGTATTGGACTGTGTCTCCGGTTGGGGACATCAATACGACGCCAGCCCCCAATCCGGCCAACATTTTAGAGCCGTCGAAGTGCATAATCCAATTGGAGTATGCGCCGTACTCTTTAGGGAGTTCGGCTTCGGTCCATTCAGCGACAAAGTCAGCCAAAACTTGTGACTTTATAGCTCGCCGAGGTTTGTAAGTTATATCGAATGGTAACAGATCAATGGCCCATTTTGCAATCCTGCCCGTCGCGTCGCGGTTGTTTATAATATCGTTGAGTGGTACTTCGGAGGCCACTGTTATTGAACACTCTTGAAAGTAGTGTCGGAGCTTCCGGGATGCCATGAACACTGCGTACGCTATCTTTTGATAGTGCGGGTAATGGGACTTGCAGGGGGTTAACACAGTGGATACGTAGTACACTAGTTTTTGAAGAGGGAATTTATGCCCTTCTGTCTCTCGTTCGACGACGAGTACCGCGCTTACGACTTGATGTGTTGCTGCGATGTATAATAACATTGGTTCGCCCAGGTTGGGCGCAGCCAGGACCGGATTTGTTGCCAATATGGCTTTTATTTCTTCGAGTCCGGCAGTGGCAGCATCCGTCCACTCGAAGTGTTCGGTGCACCTAAGGAGGCGATAGAGGGGCAATGCCTTTTCCCCTAGACGGGAGATAAAGCGGCTTAGAGCCGCCATGCATCCAGTCAATTTTTGTATTTGTTTGAGGTCTTTTGGGATATCTAGCTGTGACAGAGCTCGGATCTTGGCTGGGTTTGCTTCAATTCCTCTACCGGATACAATGAAGCCCAGTAGCTTTCCCGCTGGTACGCCGAAAACGCATTTTTCTAGATTCAGCTTGATGTCATATGCTCTGAGGTTGTCGAATGTGAGCCTCAAGTCGTCTACTAGAGTTTCGACATGTTTGGTTTTGACGACTACGTTGTCTACGTATGCCTCTACTGTTTTGCCGATCTGGGTGGCCAGACATGTTTGAATCATGCGCTGATATGTTGCGCCGGCGTTTTTAAGTCCGAAGGGCATCGTGTTGAAGCAGAATGGTCCATATGGAGTGTTGAATGCCGTTGCGGCTTGATCCGCTTCCGCCATCTTGATTTGATGGTAGCCGGAGTATGCGTCAAGGAAGCACAATGAATCGTGCCCTGCGGTAGCATCGATTATCTGGTCGATGCGGGGGAGGGGGAAGGGATCCTTTGGGCAAGCCTGGTTGAGGTCTTTGAAATCGATGCATAGGCGCCAGGATTTGTCCTTCTTTGGTACCATTACCAGGTTTGCTAGCCAATCTGGATGTTTGATATCTCTGATGAATCCGGCTTCCAATAGTTTGGCTAGCTCTTCTCCCATGGCCTGTCTTTTGGGTTCGGAAAATCGTCGAAGAGCCTGTTTGACTGGCTTGAATCCTTTTAGGATGTTTAGGCTGTGGTCTACCAATCTGCGTGGGATTCCGGGCATATCCGAAGGGTGCCAGGCGAAAATGTCCCAATTTTCCCGAAGGAATTCTCGCAGTGCGGCGTCTACATCAGGGTTCAATTGTGCCCCGATGGAGGCCGTCTTTGTTGGGTCCGTTGGATGGACCTGGAATTTTACTATTTCGTCTGCTGGTTTAAAGGAGGTGGACTTGGATCTCTTATCGAGTATCACATCGTCCCTATTCACCGTAGAGCGCAGCGCGGTGAGTTCTTCTGCCGCTAGGGCTTCAGATAGTGCCTCCATGGCTAATGCGGTTGTCTTATTTTCGGCGCGGAGTGCTATGTCCGGATCACTAACGAGAGTGATTATTCCGCCGGGCCCAGGCATTTTGAGCTTCATGTACCCGTAATGGGGTACGGCTTGAAAAATTGTGAATGCCTCTCGTCCTAATATAGCGTGATGTCCGCTGTTGAACGGGGCCACTTGGAACATGACTTCTTCGGATCTGTAATTGTCCGGCGAGCCGAATACCACATCGAGTGTGATTTTTCCGGTGCAGCGCGCTTCCCGGCTAGGGATTATTCCTCTGAAGGTTGTGTTGCTTCGCTCAATACGGCTCCAGTCTATTTCCATTTTTTGAAGAGTTTCCTCGTAGATGAGGTTTAATTCGCTGCCGCCATCCATGAGGACCTTTGTAAGTCGAAAGCCGTCACTATTGGACTAAGTACCAGTGTGGCTGGTGCTTGGGCTGTTCGGAATTTAGGTTCGTTGCTGGCGTTGAAGGTGATGGCTGTGTCGCTCCATGGATTTGTTGTTGCTACTTGGTAGACTTCGGCGAGGCTGCGGATTGTTCGTTTCTGCATATTGTTTGATGCGAAAGTCTCGAAGACTGTTGATACCGTACCGGTATTGTTTGAGTGGTTTTCTGGGGCTAGAAGCTCCTCGCCACTTTTGGCCACCTGTCGTAATATCCAACATGCTCGAAGGCTATGTGTTGGGACGGCGCCTTCTGTACTGTGAATTTTACAGGGTCCGCTAAGCCATCCCTCCAGTACGGTTCCGTGCCCTTTGTATCTGGTGACTGAGTGTAATGCACCCTTTTGTTGCGGACTGGGGTTGTATTCGGGGCCGGATTGTCCCAAAACTGATTTTCGGTTTTCTGGAAACTCTCCATCGCACAGTACTTTCGTACTATGGACGCCAGGTCGGCGAAGCGTGTAATTTCGCGACGGCTGACGGCGTTCAAGATTCCCTTGTCCGTGCAATTATTGCAAAAAATTGAGATTGCGTTTTCCTCTCGGCAGTCCTTTATCCTGTCCATAACTAGGAGGAATCTGGCACAGTAGTGATGTACTGTTTCAGCGGGCTCTTGCCAGATTAGAGATAGATCGCATATGTCTGGGCGGGTGGGTGGAATTAAGTCCGGAGCCCTACCCGTCTTAAGGCTTGAAGGCCGGGAAGTTTCCAAATTTGGAAGCTTGGATTGCTGGACGTTGTCCAACGAGTCCGGTCCGATGCCTGACTTTAAGTTCAGTGCTTGATCGAAGTCCGTCCCTCCGCGGGAATCCGACATGGAGGGTTCGGGAGCCCGGACATGGCAAGTTTTCAATACAGGAGAAGAGTCGCCGCTGCAACGTGGTGGGTGACCTGGGGAGAGTTAATCTCTCTTAGATCGGTTTTAAGCCCAATCTGATTGTAGTCTGTAGCGACTCCCAGGGCGGCGATGCGATCCAAGAGCTCGTTGACAGACGAGAGCTCTATTGGATCCAGCCGCTCGGCAAATTCCAAGCCGACGTGAAGATTTCTTTTGACGACTTGAGAAGTCATTGTCGAAGCGGTGGCCGGACAGGCGGTCATAAGAAAACCACCTAGCCGGATAGTTTGGCCGGCGGCCAAGGCCCCACTGGCGAAAATACCGTCTTTGAAGACGGGAGGAGGCATCCTTCCTATCGGCGACGGCACAGAGGAACTCTCAATGAAAGCACCAATGTCGGTGTCAAAACCGGCGGATCTCGGGTAGGGGGTCCCGAACTGTGCGTCTAGGCGGATGGTAACAGGAGACGAGGGACACGATGTTTTACCCAGGTTCGGGCCCTCTTGATGGAGGGAAAACCCTACGTCCTGCTTGATTAATATTGATGATGTGTATTACAAGAGTGGATCTACCACGAGATCAAGGAGGCTAAACCCTAGAAGCTAGCCTATGGTACGATTGTTGTAATGGATGTTGTGTCCTACGGACTAAAGCCCTCCGGTTTATATAGACACCGGAGAGGGCTCGGGTTACACAGAGTCGGTTACAATGGTAGGAGATCTACATATCCGTATCGCCAAGCTTGCCTTCCACGCCAAGGAAAGTCCCATCCGGACATGGGACGGAGTCTTCAATCTTGTATCTTCATAGTCTTGGAGTCCGGCGGACGATGATAGTCCGGCTGTCCGGACACCCCCTAGTCCAGGACTCCCTCACCACCCCTCCCCCTCCCCCCGTCAGCAGTTCCTTCTTTTCTCCCCCAAGTCACCCCTCTCTCCCTCTCTCATCTCCTCCATTCTCCCCCTCGGATCTTCACCATTTTTGCGGATCGAGATGGCCCCAAAGAGAGAATCGTAAGCTCCTCCGATCCCTCCAATTAGTTTTTGCAAACTTGCTTCCGATTCAACGCATTATTTGCTTGAAATCCCTCATATTTTTGAACTGAGATTGGATTTTTTTTCCACCTAAGATTGTTTTAGCTTGATTGTAGTTCTAGTTCTCGGTTCTTTAGTAACTAGTGGTATTGAATATGAACTCTAATCAATAGTTCATATGTTAGTGTGAAGATGAACCCTAGTTCATAATTTTTTTGTTAAAAAAATTATGATGTAATGCATGTGGGAGGACTTGATTGTAGTTTTATGATGCATGTTGATATGATGATATGAAGATGTTGGAGGATTTTTTTGTTTAAAAATATGATGATATGATGCATGTTGGAGGATTTTTTTGTTTAAAAATATGATGATATGATGCATGTTGGAGGATTTTTTTGATATGATACATGTTGATATGATTTGATCCATCATGTGTAATAAATGTTGATTGAGGAATATGCTTAAGATTTTATTTTGATATGAAGCATGTTGATATGTTTTTGATATGATTTGATTCATTTTTTGTTTATGTATGCTTATGCTTATGATGCTTTTGTTTATGGAATTTTATTAAGGCGGGCACCTCTTGCGGACAACATCGGCCCATGGTACTCTATGCTTGACTACGCATTCGACAAGGGTCATCGTGCCCGTTTCATAGAGAACGGAGAGGTAAGTAATATGAATGAAATATTGATAAAAGTTTTCGGATTGATGAAAATAATTTCCTAACTTTTGGTGTTCACTTTTTGATAGAAGCTCCAGCCACTGCGCATGAGGGGGCACGGGGTTCATGGGCATATGGACTACGACGAGCTCTACGCGCCGTTCTTCAAGAGAGTCCGGCTGTTGGGTTTCGTGTTGTAGTTCAAGCGTCAGCCGCCTACGCTTGTCCACGCAGCTTTGACAGCTCTGATTGACCGGTGGCGACCGGAGACCTATTCTTTCTATCTCCCATGCGGGAAGATGATGGTGACCCTCGACGATTGGTCGATGATTACTGCCATGCCGATCGAGGGTCATGCACTGACCGGGCAAGTGGAGAGGACCAACTGGCAGGAGAGGGTTACCACCCTCATCGGCGGCTGCCCCGAGGCTAAGGGTAACCATACATCCGGTGTGCCGTTGCCCTGGCTCTCGGAGCACCGGAAGACATGCCCCGAAGACGCCGATGAGACGACTGTGGAGTGGTACGCGAGGGCCTACCTGTAGTATCTTCTCACGGAGGTCGTGTTTCTAGACGGATCCGGGAACTCTGCCAACTGGTCGTATCTGTTCTTCCTAGCCGACTGGGATGCAGGGTACAGTTGGGGGACCGTATCTCTCGCCTACCTATACCATTTGGTAAGAGAGTATCTAATTGCCTACCTACGAAAGTATGTCCATGACATTTTGTTATATCTGATCCTCATTTGATTTTTTGCAGCTTGACGATGCAACGCAAAAGACGGAAGACAAGTCCAATATGGGTGGCTTTGTCTGGGCCTTCTCCATTTGGATGTGGGAGCGGCTGCCGGTGGGGCGTCCTGAGAAGCTGCCAAGATGCCCATGGGGTGCCTATAGCGAGGATGGCGGCGCTACTCGACACCCCACCGTAGCTTATGAGTGGGACGTTGTCAAACTCTACACGGGCCTAAACAAGACTTTGTACAAGACCTACACCAACGAGTTGGACGCTTTGACGCATTGGCAGGTATATGAACTCGCTCAACACTTTTCTCTTTGATTCCACTTTGGACCAAGAGTGGGAACTTACCAACATATATGTAATAGGTAAACTGGTGGCCGTATCATGACCGAGAGTGGGACTTTGATCTGAACGTGATGTGTGATGAGGATCATGGTCTCTGGCGGTGCATCTTGCCCATGATCTATGTGTACACCGTCGAGTGGCACTTGCCACACCGCGTGGCCACGTAGTTTGGGGTGTATCAGCATACCCCACCGGGCCCGCCCACCGATACCGGTGGCCACGCGCTCCACATGTGAGCGCTTTGTTCTTCGTGCCCATGATTTCATTGTGTGGCGACTTTATTATCATGTTTCTTGTGGCGTATGCCTTGCAGGATGAGCCGGAAGAAGAATTAGGCGATCACAGACTAGGGAGAGGAGCATAAACTCATGTGAGAGAGTGGAACTGACGGAGGTACCGCAAAGACGGGGAGAGGAAAGTGACTGACTGGGATGCTTACCTGGACCGACACATGAAGTGGTACGATGATGGCCAGAAGCACCGTCTTCATCTCAGGCCTCGGTGGACGGCGGAAGACATCGCGGAGCTGGAGAGGGATGACCCCGAGGAAGAGGCCTACCAAACCGGCATCAGAGACATGCATAGTGGATTTAGGGAGTTTGCACCCCTCATCAACAGAGTGGTAAGTTTGAACCGATGGTTGTATTTAAATTATTTTATTCGTCATCGTGACTGACTTATGCCGTTGCAGTCTGGTGAGCTGAACAAATGCATCTTTGAAACCTCAGATGCACTAGGTGATGCCCCCGGGAGCGTACAATCTGAGAACAAAATGAGGGGGACGATGAAGGTATAATTTCAGCCTCCTCGGAACAGATGCATCTTGTTCACTTGCAATCATAAACCTGATACTTATTACGCCCTTGTTTCATTGTGAGTGCAGAAGTTCATGAAGTGTTGTCGCAAGCTGGTAGGCCTGCTTGGGTGTGCTGGAGCTGGGTCGGTTGAAGCTTATCAGTCTGTAGCCACACAAGGTCACATCGCCTCATCGAGCCATGGTCCCTCGTCGTCTAGGTTGGTTGAGGAGGAGGAGGAGGAGGAGGAGAAGGAGTAGGATGAACAGGATGAGACCAACAAAGAGGAGGAGTACGATGAAGATTATGGACCTCCAACAACTCAATCATCTCAAGCACATCAGCTGCCGCCAAAGAGAAATCCGAAGAAGAAGGATTTGCTGAGTCCGGACCCTTTCCAGAGACTGGTTCCTTGACGGTCCAAGAAGAACAATGAAGAGACTCGTTCAAATAGGAACAAGGACCGTGCCTCCAAGAGCAAGAGGGGAAGGTTGAATTAAATTCTGCTATTCCATACTTGGTTGTAGTTGAAAAGTCTAGTGGTTGTGAAACTATGTGTTTGCCATTTGAACTATGTGTTTGCTATTTGTGAAACTCCGTTTGCTATATGGAACTAAGTTTGCTATTTGAACTAAGTTTATGTGGAACTCCGAATGACATGTGTATGTGATGCCTAAGTTTAATTGTTTGAGATCTGTTATTTTGACTCTATATCATTGTTGTATTTAACTCTATATCATAGTTTGAGATATGTTGTTTTTGAAAAGAAGAAAGAAATTGAAGTTCGAAATAGGCAAGACCCTACCGCCAAGGACCCTGGCGGTAGGGTTAGACCCTATTGTTGGAAATATGAGCAAATTACTACGAGATTTAATCCGAATAAACATAAGATAAATCATGACTACAGTAGCAGAGATTGAACTAATCATGCGAACTAGCATAGCAGATAAATAGATCACATCTAGGGCACATACTAGAAACATGAATTCTATCACGATCTCGAACAGGAAAGATAGAATCATGTACGGTGCAGCGGGAGCAGCACCGCCGTTGTCGCCCATGTCGTCGAGGATGAGGTTGCCGAGGTCGGGGAAGAAGTCGTCGTTCGCGAAGTTGTCGCTGCCAGTAGTCACGCGAGTGCGCTCCCCAAAAACCTGATCGCCCCTCTCCCGTACAGGATCACGAGAGGTGGGGTTCCGGAGGCCTGCTGTCCCTTCTCCCAGTGCACGCCGGAAGGAGGGATGGAGAAGACTTGCTTGGCGGCGCAATGATCTGGAGCGGTGATGAGAAACCATACGAAGCGGCCGCGGCTAGGGTAGACGTCTGCCTTACTATATAGTGCAGGCCGGGTAGGTCGTGGGAGTAAACCCCATGTCCGAGTCGTCACGATCCAAAAGAATCAAAAACACTTCAGTAATTAACGCGTCTGTTAATTATTAATTAATGACTCATTAATTTTTCCCGAGCAGCAAAAATATAGACAACATGCATAGCTCTGTCCTCGGCTCGGCTCAATCCCGCAACCCGCGGCATGTCGTGACGAGGCGTGGCATGGCGTGGTGAGGCGAGCGAGGAGGAGGAGCGCGCGTGTAGGTCTCCTCTTCTCATGCTCATACAAGTGGTAGGAGAGATCACCTTATAAAGAGGTGCAACTCTCTCTCAACTTATGAGATGGGACTAAACTTTAGCCTCACTCACTCCACTCACATGTGTGCATGAATGGGCCAAGAGAATTTCAGAATTTTAGTTGGGCTTTGGGCCAAAAGCCCACTAGCAAATTCCAACAATCCCCCACAAAGTCTCATTGGCACATTTCACCATTTATTTCCAAAACATTGTTTATATATCGGTGCTTAGTGGAGACTGTGAAGTTGAACTTCCACTTAGAGATTTATGCTACACTAGATCACAACTTGAATAGTGGACTATGCCTTGAAGTACAAGTTTTCTGCGAGACTAGTTTCACACAAATTCTTGACCGATACTTGGCTGCCGCAAGGCTTCCCTGCGGGTGGAGCGTATACGTCGTACTCCAGGGCCTTTCATGAATTTATTAGAGAGCACCCACTTCTCACAGACTGCGACATTAACAGTCAAATTCATATAGGTGTATTCCTTAGGAGATGCTCTGCGGGACAACATCTCTGCTTACTCAAATAAGCCACTTGGAACACATTAAGATAGATATCAACCTGCCATGCAGATCAGGAGAGTATTGCATCTTCACGGAGTGGGATAATTAAAATAAGGATACTCTCCTCTCAGCTGACCAACAGTTTGTCTCCCACTTCTACTTCACGGGATCTCCGGTCACATAGAGTGGGTTACCACTATGGACAACTCATGCGGTGGGTCTCAAACCCATCTCCATCAATACAGTATCTATCACATTACGTGATAGACCCTTTGTGAAGGGATCTGCCAAGTTTTCCGATGTTTGGATATAATCCAACGTAATAACTCCGGAGTTCCTCAGTTTCCTGACAAATTTTAATCTCCTCTTCACATGCCTTGAGGACTTCATATTGTCCTTAGAACTGTTTATCTTGACGATCACAGTTTGATTATCACAGTTCATCAGGATAGGGGGTATTGGTTTTTCAACCATAGGTAAGTCCATCAATAGCTCACGAAGCCACTCTGCTTCAACAGTGGAAGTGTCTAATGCTATGAGTTCTGCTTCCATAGTTGACCTCGTTAAGATGGTCTGCTTGCAAGACTTCCAGGAAACAGCGCCACCACCAAGTGTAAAAACATAGCCACTTGTGGCCTTAATCTCATCAGCACCAGATATCCAGTTCGAGTCACTATAACCCTACAGTACCCTTGGATACCCGGTGTAGTGAATCCCATAGCTCGCAGTGCCCTTCAAGTAGCGCATAACTCTCTCAAGCGCACGCCAATGATCATCTCCCGGTTTTGACACAAACCGACTCAGCTTGCTCACAGCAAAAGAGATGTCAGGCCTCGTGGCACTCGCCAAATACATAAGCGAGCCAATAATCTGAGAATACCTCAGTTGATCTCTAGCAATCCGTCGATTCTTTCGAAGCAACACACTAGCATCATATGGAGTTGGAGAAGGCGTGCAGTCGCTATACCCAAAACGACTCAAGACCTTTTCCACATAGTGAGACTGAAGCAGTGTGATCCCACCATTCTCATCTCTCAACAGCTCGATGTTTAAGATAACATCAGCTACTCCTAGATCCTTCATCTCAAAACAGCGAGATAAGAAATCCTTAACCTCCTTGATTAAATCAAGTTTGGTTCCAAAGATCAATATGTCGTCGACATACAGACAAAGAATAACTCCTTCGCCCCCACCATGGCGATAGTACACACACTTGTCACCATCATTTACTACAAAGCTGGCAGCAGTTAATGTTCTTTCAAACTTCTCCTGCCACTCCTTAGGAGCTTGTTTAAGGCCATATAAAGACTTTAATAACTTGCACACCTTTCCTTCTTGACCAGGTACTACAAAACCATCTGGCTGATCCATGTAAATTTCCTCCTTCAACTCTCCATTGAGGAAAGCCGTCTTAACGTCCATTTGATGAATGAGAAGACCATGTGAGGCAGCCAGTGATAGTAGCACCCGAATTGTGGTCAGTCTAGCCACGGGTGAGTAAGTAT
This sequence comes from Triticum aestivum, assembly GCF_018294505.1. Classification (NCBI taxonomy): domain Eukaryota; kingdom Viridiplantae; phylum Streptophyta; class Magnoliopsida; order Poales; family Poaceae; genus Triticum; species Triticum aestivum. The sequence continues at coordinate 240,110,794 of NC_057801.1, forward strand.
CAAAGAAGTCTTCACCTTCTTTCTGGGTATAACCCTTAGCCACAAGCCGTGCCTTGTACTTTTCAATCGTACCATCGGGTCTAAGCTTCTTCTTGAACACCCACTTACATCCTATAGGTTTGCACCCATAAGGACGGTCAGTGATCTCCCAGGTTCCGTTAGCTAAGATGGAATCCATCTCGCTACGAATAGCTTCCTTCCAGTAGTCAGCATCAGGAGATGCATAGGCTTCTGAAATAGTCTTGGGTGTGTCATCCACAAGGTACACAATGAAATCATCACCAAAGGACTTTGTAGTCCTCTGTCTCTTACACCTTATAGGAGTTTCATTGTCACCCTCAACAGGATTCTCAATGTGTTCCATCACAATGGTGGGTTCAGGAATTACAGTGAGTTCCTCACTAGATGGAATAGGTATCTCCTGATTTGATGAACTTGACGTATCCTTCATAGGAAATATGTCCTCAAAGAAAGTTGCATCATTAGACTCCATAATCATACCAACATGCATGTCGGATACCTCAGATTTTATTATCAAAAATCTATAGCCAATGCTATGAAAAGCATAGCCCAGAAGAACACAATCCACGGTTTTTGGTCCAAGCTTGCGCTTCTTGGGAATTGGTATATTGACTTTCGCCAAACAACCCCAAGAACGTAGGTAAGAGAGTTTCAACCTTTTCCTTTCCCATTCCTCAAATGGAGTCATGGTCTTTGGCTTTGTGGGAACTCGGTTTAGGATATGACACGCGGTCATTAGCGCCTCCCCCCACCATTCCTTGGAAAGACCCAATGTGTCTAACATGGCGTTAACTAAATCAGTTAGAGTTCGGTTCTTTATTTCGGCCACCCCATTAGACTGAGGTGAGTAGGGAGGCGTCCTCTCATGGATTATACCATGTTCCGCACAAAACAGATCAAATTCATTGGAAAAATACTCTCCACCATGATCGGACCTAAGCCGTTTAATTTTTCGATCAAGTTGGTTCTCTGCCTCAGCTTTATAGTTTTTGAAGAAAGTTAAAGCCTCATCTTTTGATTTCAGAAGATACACATAACAATATCTAGTGGAGTCATCAATCAACATCATGAAATATCTCTTTCCACCTTTTGTCAACACGCCATTCATCTCACAAAGATCAGAATGTATAAGCTCTAGTGGCGCCAAGTCTCTTGCCTCTGCAGTCTTATGGGACTTGCGAGGTTGTTTAGCTTGCACACATACTTGGCACTTAGAGCCTTTGACAGTAGAGATTTTCGGAATTAAATTCATATTGGCTAGCCACGTCATGCAACCAAAGTTAATATGACAAAGTCGTGAATGCCAAATATCCGACTCGTTGTTGTGGCAAACATTATTAATAACTTTAGTGCAAATATCTGACAAAGATAGGCGGAACAAGCCTCCGCACTCATAGCCTTTTCCAACAAATTGTCCACACTTGGAAATTACAACTTTATTGGACTCAAAAACCAACTTAAAACCATCTCGACATAAATGGGAACCGCTAACGAGATTTTTATTGATGGACGGCACATGATGAACGTTCTTCAGACGCACGGTCTTCCCCGAAGTAAACTTCAGATCGACCGTACCAACACCTCGAATGATGGCATGTGACCCGTTCCACATCAGCACGGGAGAAGTCCCTGTTTCCTGGTAAGAAGAAAACATGGAGGCGTCAGCACAAACATGTACATTGGCACCGGTGTCAATTAACCAATCAGGGGATTGAAATACTGAAAGGATGGTAGGAAAAATACCGTACCCTGATTCCTTCATATTAGTATCACTGATGACAACATTAGCGGACTTGCCGCCCTTCTCATGTCCGCGCTCCTCAAAGCAGTTAGGACACTTCGGAGCCCAGTGATTAGGATCACCGCAGACATGGAAAAGTCCCTTCTCCTTCTTATGAGAATCCTTCTTGATGTTGGTAGAATGTGATGGCTTGTTCTTTGTATCAAACTTGCCTTTCCCCTGAGTTTTCTTCTTGTTGTTTTTGAACTTATTGGGCTGGAAGTTCTTCTTCTGTACCATGTGGGCACTAGAAGCTCCCTCGGCAACTCGAGCACGTGTGTCCTTTGCTCTCGCCTTCTCTTCAACATCAAGAGTACCAATGAGATCCGCAACGGAAAACTCCTGTCCTTTGTGTTTCAGGAAAGTAGCAAAATTGTTCCACGAAGGTGGAAGCTTGGCAATAATGCCTCCGGCAACAAATTTGTCCGGAAACACACACTTGAAGTGCTCAAGTTCTTTTGCGAGCGACTGTATCTCATGAGCCTGTTGTACAACAGAGCGCTCATCAGTCATCTTGTAGTCATAGAACTGCTCCATGACGTACAACTCGCTACTGGTGTCCGAGGCACCAAACTTGGCCTCGAGCGCAGCCCACATGTCCTTCTCGTTGTCAAACGACATATACGAATCCACAATCACTACTAGGGAAAACCTTATACACAGAATGTTACCAGTAGCGCTATACAAAATCAAATGCTACTGCTACTTAGTAGCAGCGCGTGTAAATAAACCGCGCTACTGCTATGACTTTAGCAGTAGCGCGTACTAGCAAAAAGCGCTACTGCTATGTTTGAACTGGGCGCACATGGCTAGCCCAACCTAGCAGTAGCGCGTATACTGGTCCAGCGCTACTGCTACTCTCCTTAGCTGTAGCGCGCTTACGTGTAAGGCGCTGCTGCTAACGGGAATAAAATAAAGTGAAAAACAAGTAGAAAAGTAAATGAAAATGAAAGAAATAGAAAAAGGAGAAAGGAAAAAAATAAAATGTAAATAAAAATAAAAGAAAAAGGGAAAAAAGGAGAAAGGAATAGCAGTAGCGCGTTTCCAAAAACGCGCTGTAGCTAACTTAGCTATAGCGTGTTTTCGGAAACACGCTACCGTTACGTTTCACTTAAACAGCGGTTCCCC